>NW_020954557.1:64981518-65086696 GCF_900497805.2 Vombatus ursinus
GAACAAGAATTCTTATCTGCAAAATATCTGGCAAGTGGTCATCCAGCATTTTCTTTAAGAGCTACAGTGAAGAGCAATATACTCACAAACTTTTCCCTCTCATGTTAGCTCTAATTGTTAGAAAGATTTTCCTCCTATCAAACCTAAGTTTGCCTCTTTGCAAACTTAGAATTAGAAAATAGAATTCTATTTCTATTAATTCTATAGAATTTCTATAATTCTATAGAATTATAACTTATTTAATTGTTTAATTATTAGCTGGAATATTTTTACATAGCTATTGATCATTTGGCTTTAATCCCTTTAAAACTGTCTAGTCTTATCCTCTGATCATTTATCAATTAAGAAATGGCTCTTAATCTCATAAATTTGAATCAGTTCCTTATGTTTCTTGGATATGAGACCTTGGTAAGAGAAACTGGCTGCAAATATTTTTACCAAGTAACTATTTCCCACTTAATCTTAGCTATTGTTTATGCAAACATTTTTAATTAAAAATCTTATATAATAGGAATTATCTATTTAATCTCCTGTGATTCTATCTCTTACATGGTCATTATTAACTCTTCCCATATTCATATATACAAAAAGTATTTTCTTTCCTGCTCCTCTAATTTGTTTGGCAAGGGTCCTTTTGTATCTTAATTATGTATTAATTTAGAGCTGATTTTTCATATGGTGAAAGGTTTTAGTATATACCTAGTTTCTGTCCAACTTTTTTCCATTTTCCCAGAATATTTTGTCCAATAGTGAGTTTTCACTACATTAGCTGATAAGATTATTGAATAGGAGGTTTCTAGGCTTATTTACTTGTTTGTTTTATTCCTAATATTCAACAGATATATCTTTCTATTTTTTTTAACCAGTACAAAATCACTTCAACAGTTACTCCTTTCTCATTTTTTTCATGATTTCCTTTGACACTCCTTTCTCTTTTTCCTCCTCCAGATAAATTTCATTATTATTTCTTTTCTTTTTTTTTCTAGCTTTATAAAGTAGTTCTTTGGTAGTTTGTTAAGGTACTAAATAAGAAAATTAATTTAGGAGTCATTGTATTTTGTATTCTCTTAGTTTGACCCAACCATGAACAATTACTGTTTCTCCAATTATTTAGGTCCGTCTTTATTTTCATAAACAGTGTTTTGTACTTTAATTCATATAGTCCTTTAGATTCTTTTTGCATATAACATATAGATAATCTAAGATAAGTGACTTGAAACTATTCAATATTTCAAGAAGCATTTGCTAAGTACCTACTATGAATCAGGTCCTGTTCTGAATGCTTTGCATGCAAAAAGAAATGTAGATTAGTATCCATTTGCAGCAAGCTAAAATTCTATTGGGGAATAAAAATGTACAAAAATAATTATAGTACAAATAAAATTGAGGAGCAAGAAGAACACTAAAAACTAAGGGAGGACTGTGGTGAATCATGGAGATCTTTGTTTTTGGAGTGATACTTGAAATGATCTTTGAAAGAAGAAAAGGATTCTGACAGGTTCAGATGAAGTAGGATATTTTGGATACAGGAAATGGTTTAGGAAATACTTAAAGTTGGGAAGCTGATTTCCAAGATCAGAAACAGAAATAACATTTCCTTAAGTTTATGAAGGGACATAATATGAAATAAACCTGGAAAAGTAGGTCACTACCAGATGATCAAGGGCCTTACATGCCAGGTTAAGGAATTTATATTTTATCCTAGAGGCAATGAGCAGCTACTACAGAATATTGAGCATGGAAGTAAAATGTTCAGACCTGTGCCTTCAAATTTTGGTTTGTGGAAGATCTGTAAAGGTTAGATTATAGGATGATGAGACTGAGGGCCTGGTAATCAATGGCACAGGTAAAAGTTGAGAAGTGATGAGGACTTAAATTTTGGAGCTTGCTATGTGACTTTAGAGAAGGGATCAGATGTGAGGCATGCTGTGGAAGTATATAATTAAATAATCAAGGGCAGCAAGATGATTTCTTATTATCTCTTTTCTTATTTTCCAAGAAAAGGGTATTATGATTTCTTTTGTTCCTTTTTCTTGAGTCCAAAGATAATTCTTCTTGCTAGAGACTTTAGAAGCAAAGTAAGAGGTGAGTAGTTCTGCCTTTTCTTTGTCATCTATTGTCATCATCAGAAACACCCACAGCAGATGAGCAGGCTTTTCTTTGATCTGCCTCTTTTCTGATATATCTAAACAAGCTGTCTTACTTTCCTTACATTTCCTTGTCAGCCTCAGCCTCAGCTCTTTTAATCATTTGTAATCCCGACATTATTTTTTAAAATATCATGTCAGGATTTTGTATTGGTCTTCCATTATTTGGCTTTGCTTCTCTTTTTTGTGTCTTTTAAAAATCTAATTTAGTTGATGAGTTCCCTGTGCATCCATTCAGTTAAGTCAAGTCATTAAGCACCTGCTATGTGTCAGGCACCATACTAGGTACTGGGGATACAAAGAAAGGCAAAAAATAATCCCTGCTTTCTAGGAGCTCACAGTTTAATAAGAGAGACAATAAGTAAATAATTATGCCCTAATAATATATATATTGGACAGATTGGAGATAATTTCAAGGTGACATTAGCATTATTGCATGTTCTTCCTAATGTCATTCATCATTTACAATTAATGTTTCCCTGATATATTGATTGCCCACATAATGAGCACCCCAGTATATTTAACCAAGTTAGTTTGATTAGCTTTTACACAGGGGTGTTTATTAAGAAAACATATTAAGAACAGAAAAACCCCAGAATTTCTACCCCTGTCCCCTCACCAGATTAGTCCCTTGAGAAAGTGGGCTCAAAGTTAAACTGTTTGCTATAAAGCATCTGCCCCACCAAATTCATTTCCAAATGTAGCATCATCAATAGATGAAGTTACTAAAGCAAATAATCCCTTTGGATAACTCTCCCTTTTCTTTTCTTTTTTTTGGATTATTTTTTTTCTGTCCTTACAGTTTTACACTTGGAAGCTTCTCATCTTTCCTCTTCTGATTACCTTTGTAGAACTTTTGTACATGGGATTCCACCTATCCTTTCTGTGAAACCATGTTGCTTAATAGGTGGCTATTTTCTTAGGAGATTATGATTAGCCCAGCAGTTAGCCTCCTTACCTCCCCCTAGACAGGATGAAAGATGAAATAAAAAGATATATTGTCCTGTGGATGTACCTGGAAAAAGAAATCAGTGAAACTGTATTGTGTCAGCAATTCTTTGAGTTCTTCAATCCATCTGAGGAAACAATTTGGGTTATTAACTATTTTACAGAAAGGCATATGGCTCCACCTGCTTATTAATCTATTTCCCCACTTTCTAAAAGGTTTCCAAGGCTGCTATTATTAGAGCAAAATTCTGTAGAGGTGTCTGGGCCTCTGTCAGTATGCTGCTGTGAAACAAAGAATTTATCCAGTTTATGAGCTCAAGTACAGGATATAGGTAGTTTGGTTCATGATATGTGACAATAATATCGGGTCTTTAGTGGGTAATTACAGCACGTGCACTAGTGGTTATGGAACAATTAATGGACCAAAGAGAATGTCTCATGTCAAAGTTGTGGCCCAAAGAAACTGAGGACAAGGAGGTTATGGTCACAATTACAGTAAGTGGTAGGTAGACCAGATTTGAACTCAGATCCTTTGAGTCCAAAGGATCTTGTAGCTGGTTAGCTACAAGTTAGACTAGAAATCAAATCTATTTTATCCTTTAAAATAAGTTATTCAAATCCTTTTGAAAACTTCAAGTTAAGGGGAATTTCTACCATCCAATACCTTTAATACCCCATGGGATTCAGATTTCTGGACCATGACTTACACATAGAAATTACAAATAGACATGCCTTGATGATCTTCTCAAGGGAGAGCTTCAAACAGAAATGTAAGGAGAAGGGAGAGAGGGGAATGGAAAAAGAATGGAGAGATATCAGTCAAACCAGATACCAAAGAGAGTGAAAGGTATGAAGTATGAAGAAGACTATCAGTAGAGAAGTTCAGTTATGCAAAGAAAACAATCCATTAAGTGACACAACAGTAAAATCCGTGATTTGAGTTGTTTATCATTACACTACTACAATTACTTCTACTAATAATTTACATTTATGTAGTGATTTGAAGTATGAAAAGTACTTTGCATATCCTATACTGTATAATAAGAGTTCCACAACAACCTTTTGAAGTACAGTACATTTTACTTGTATGATTAGCCCCCCTTTATTTTTTTACAAATGTGGAAACTGAGGATTAGAGAAGTTAAATGAACTGCCTTTCATCACTCAAATCATAAGTTTCAGAGGCAGAATTTGAACTGGGTCTTTTAGTCTCTGGTTCCAGTAATATATAAACAGGTTGAATTAGAGACCCCAACAGAATTAAACAAATTTGACCCCAGAAATATCCCCCTGAATTCTGGTCAGAATAGGACTCATGTCTGGTATATAGTTCTGAAAAGATATACATACTTTATTCAAAAGGACTTCAGAGTAAAGCTTTATTTGCTTATAGCATCTTCTGACCTTTTCTTTCAATATGACACTAGTTTGTTCAGCTATAATTAGTAAATGACTGCTTTAAGCTCTAATGCAAACAGAAGCTACCCTTAGCCATACTATTGGAGGTTCTCAAATAGAAATCTAATTACCAGTCAGTTGGCACTTTTTTCCTACTTCTATCCTGTTATAGCTAGTCAGACTTCAGATACCTTGTCCTTTCCTCCCCAGATAGATTTCTACAAGTGCTTTCTAGTAAACAATGAGTATCTATTAAGTACTCACTACATGCTAGATAGGAGGATAGTCATTAGGAATACAAAGATAAAAATGAAGTAGCCCCTGGCCACCAGAAGCTTAAATTCTATTTTAGAAAAAAGAACAGACAAGCACATACAAAATATTTACAAATTAAATGCATGATAATTTAGTAGAGGAGGCACTATAAGATGGATCAAATAAGGACTGATCAAGGATAGAGAACTTGAGCTATGATTTGAAAGAAAATATAGATTCTAAGAGGGTAACATGAGGATAGATTACATTCTAGGGTAGGACCACAGCCTGTATAAAATATTGATATAGGAGATGGAAATCATGGCTGAGGAACAGTTAGAAAATGGCTTTGGGTAGGCATTGAAAACATTAATTAATAAACCTGGAAAATTCAGTTTTTTCCAGGTTAGGAAGGTACTTTAATTTCACTTAGGGTTATTTATATTAGAAGGTAAATTCTTGATGGCGGAGACAGTTTTCACCTCTCTTTATATCCTCAGCCCTTAGCACAGAAAGTTAAGGCACTTAGTCAAAATGTAATGAATTTTGATTAATTGATTAATCTGATCCTAAAGATAATAAACCATTGGAGTTTTTTGAGTAATGAAGTGACACGGGGTTAGACCTGTGTTTTAGAAATATTACTTTGGCAGCTGAAAGAATGATGGATTGGAGAAAGTATAGGAAGACAAATCACGTGGCTTTTTCAATAGTCCCAGCAAGAGATGTTGAATGTCTGAAGTAGGGTAGAGGCTGCATGCAGAACCAGAAAGGATCTGTTGCCAGAGGTATTGTAGAATTACAATTGATAAGGTATGGCATTTAATTGGGCAGGCCAATTTGAGGAGTCAAGGAGGGCTCCAAACTTGGGAGTTTCTGAAAGTTGACTGGAAGGATAATGTATCCTCCATAGGAATGGGGGGGATGTTAGAAGAAGAGTAGGTTTAGAGAAAATACAATGAGTTATCTTTGGGATATATTGTTTGAAATGTCTATGGGATATCTAGTTCACAATAGAGTGAGTTGTTGATGTAGAACTAGAAGTCACAAGTGACATTTATATAAGTGATCATATAGGTAATATCTAGCTGTATATTTGTATCTGTGAACTTTTACATAGAAATAATAATTAAAGGTGGCTAAGTGAACGAAAATAGAGAAAAAAAGAAGATGGACTAGGACAGAGACATTCATTTATACTCACAGAGACTTATACTCACAGGGGACGAAATGTGGAAGATAAAGGAAAATGAGCACAGAATCAATGAGGACATAGGATAAAAGTAAAGGGTGGTTGTTGGTGAAGTAAAAATTTGACATGTGTTTTGATTTTCAATGACGATATACTTTAATTTCAGCAGAACCTTGCTTTGTGACATCATGTTGCCTCATGACTGAATAATTTCACTACCCCTAGTATAATGTAAATATAGGGACTCAAATATCATTAGTATTAGTGAGGGTTATTATGAAAAAGTGCTTTGTAATTCTTAAAGTATTATATAAATGTGAACTGCCTCTATCTATTATTTCTCCTTTTCTTCCTTCTCCTCCTCCTTTCTTCCCCATAATTCCAAGCAATGGTGTTTTACCTTTGTTCTGAGTAGTTTTGATGACAGGGACATATACACACTTGTTTAATCTTGTGCAGTTCTATAACAGTTTAGGCAAGGGAATTTTCATTGAGTCATTTCAGTAATTTTACTGAAAAAGCAACTTATTTTATCACATAGCTGGATCTTGACAGTGAGGGTATAAATTATAGTGGGGAACTGACATAAGGTTAAAGAAGAGTTCATAACAAGTTTAAAAGTAGAACCAAATACAGAACAGGGCTTGAGAGCCTTACCAACAACATTCAGACTTTCCCTGTACACAACTTCCTGAAGGGAGTAGGCATTGGGAAATGTTAATATCAGAAGAAGAGACCTCCGAAGAACTTTCAGAAAGGAAATATTAGAAGGACACTCTGACATCAGTGCTCTCTTGGATATATTTTTCTTTTCACTGGTCATTTTAATATTTACTGCCACAAAAAAGTAGTTAAAAGATGAAAGAAAAAAATGATAGAATTTGGGGGTGGCTGCTTTGATTTTACTCTCAACTAAAATAAATAGAAAATAAGGGCATAGTGATGAAAGCAATTGTTTAAAAATGATTCATGATACCTAAAGACCATATGTAGAATTGCTTCTCAAATACAAAATGTAGTATGCATGCCCATTAACTACCAAGTTAAAAATAATGATTCATTTTTCAAAAACCTAGGGCTTTTCCTTCTTTCATGCTTATAGACCTAAACTTTATATTTCTTTAAGAGTTTTTTTTTCTTTTTAAACATCACTATTGACTTAAGGTAGGGTTACTTTTCTTTTGATAAAAACATAATGGCAATTGAGACCCACTACACAGGCCCTTGGCTGCCTGTCTCTCATTTGGATAAATTGGAAACATGAAAAATTTCTTCCAGAAGGTCAGATGTTCTTATAGTTCACTGCATTCAGGAGAGAGAGAATTAGTCATCTATGGAAAACATTAAAGGCTCTTGGGTAAAAAAAAAAGATAAATAAAGTCTTAGGCAGAAAGAAGAGAATAAAAGTTCACTGGAAAATACCAAAGCCCTCAAATGGATATTGCTGTTGTAGTAAAAAGAATTAAAAATGCTCTAAAGGAGCAAGAAGGTCTGAGGAGGGATGATGTCATTGTCTTCTGAAGATCTCTTCCAGCACCAACCCAACACAGGATTGCTAACACGTTTGAGTTGCTACTGTTTTTAGATTAGATATAGTAGATTACTTGTAGTGCCTACTAGTTTATTTGGAAGACTAGATACTATATACTTTATAACAGTCTAAAATGATTCTTAGTTCATGTTGCAAACTTTTTTTCTTAAGGGAAACATTTTGTAATCCACATGTTTTAATACTATAGAGAGTGAAGCACTGTGGCATAATGAATAGAGGAAATCTATCCATTGGAAATCTTGAAGTCAGGAAAATCTAGGTTTAAGTTCTGCATCTAAGAGCTGTGTGATTCTGGGTAAATCATTTACATCATGAATGCTCCAAACAACATGCTATGACTTTAAATTAGAAGTGAATTGAGGAGCAGTAGTGGCAATATTTTCAAGACAAAAATAGCAATCATCACCATCATCATCATCATGGAATACCTTACTTTCAGTGCGGTATAGTGGATAGAGCAGGATTTGGACCTAGTTTCCAATCCTGCCTTGTGATCTGGTCAAATAACTTAATCCACCAGTATTCTAGAGTAATCTAAAATTAAATATTATAAACAAGATATTGACCTGCACTGGTAGGGTTTCCTCATGCATGGATTCCTTAGTTTTTAAAGAAAACACTCATGTTAGCTTTCTTTTTGTTTAATTCTATTTCTAGCATTTTAAGTAATGAGTAAATCACAGTAGCCTTATATAATTTTATTGCAAAATAGTTTTGCTTCCCAAGCCCTAAAGATAGCAATACATTTTGTCAGGGCCAGGCTCTCTAGTGTTTTAATTGTTAGGTGGAATTATTATTTGAGGGAACAGACATTCCATGTCTTCAGACCCTGGGCAAATTTCTTTTTTTCTTCTTTTTTTTTCTTCCTTAAACTGATAATTGGTTTAAGAAATGAGTCTCACCACCTGGTAGAGTAATATTTCAAACATAACAGTCTACTGAATTTTAAAATCTTGACCTGTGTCAGCTCAGGAAGGAAATTGTTCAATTGAAATTCATTTCTCTTTAAGCCAGTTGAGATAGTTCCAGATGTTGGTAAACAGGGAGGTGGTGTTGATATTTAGGGATAATGATCGTTTGTTGGTCTGGAAAAGACCCCAGCCTACAAATATAAGATACAAAATAAAAAATACATAACCAGTAGAGTCATCTTGGTGATGTGGAAAAAATAGCTATATTTGTGTTGGTATTTTTCTCTTTAACAATAGTTACATTAAGATATTCTGTCCATTTGCTGAGCTCATACTTTGTAGAAAGCTTTCTACATTCTTTTTTCATAATGATTCTCAAACTCACTTAATCTTCTGGGGTTTTCTTGACAATCTCTGCCAGGCAGGCGGTGCAGGATTGGAGGATACAATTAGATTGGTAAAGAAACAGAAATGTAAATGTACTTTCTAGTATACTGACATTCAATAGGCTAAAAATAGCATATTGACTTCTGAAAAGGAGGGGGTAAGCCTGGGGGCAAGTTATTGCCCTGGATGTAGGATAGGAGTCTGAATAAATTATCCTGGTCAGTTTCTTTGAAAATTTGTACAAATTCTGACAGATGCACTTTTGGCAGGAGCTGTATTCAGAGGAAATAAATAATCACTGAGGCTAAAAGCAAAGTATTCACCATACAAACCAATAATTTCAATACCCCTGTATAAATGACTCTTGATTTTCTTAGGTTATTTTGACTTGCAATAGCTTACATTATAAACTCTGTCCTCATGTAATGGAGTAATCTCTTCCCCATTTGAATTTTGATTTTTTTGGAACTCTAGATATTAGGTAATTTTTTTCCCTATCAGTGTCTGATTTTACTGAAATCTGAGTTCTTCATCTCTCTCATATTTCCTTTGCATTCATGCAGTGTAATGGGTATTTATTTATTTTAACATTTCACCTCATAAAAATTATATTGTAAACACAAAGATATGTTTTAACATGTGTTTAAACATTATGAAATGAGGACAGAAAGCAAAAACTTTTACATTTTTATGTTGAAAGATATTATATGTAACTTCAAGAACTTTATCATTATTAGGGTAATTAGAAGAATTCTACATAGATAGAGGACATGGGAGCGAGTCAATTATGTTGGGATGATGGGTGAGAAAGTGGGATGTCTTGGCAGAAAGGGTAAGGTAGAGGAAGAATAGGGAAAATTATCTCATATAAAAGAAGCATTCAAGGAAGAGCTTTTACCAAAGAGGGGGAAATAGTTGGGGAGGAGAAGTTTCAACATTACATTGGTTCAAAGGGGAATTATATATCTGTGTATACACACACACACACACACACACACACACACATACACACACACACACACGCATTTACCCTCCCATCAGCCCCCTTCTTCTCTCATCTTCTTCCTCTTCTATTTTCCTGTAGTGTAAGATGGATTTCTATATCCAGCTGAGGGTGTATGTTATTGCCTCTGAGCTAGTTCCAATGAAACTAAGATTCAAGTGCTTTCCTCCATCTCCCCCATCTTCCCTTCCACTTTAAAGCTCTTTCACATCTCTTTTATTGAGACAATTTGCCCCGTTGTACCTCTCATTTCTCCATTCTCCCAGTGTATTCCTGTTTCTCACCAATTAATTTTATTTTTTTAGACTTCTTCCCTTAATATTCAACTCATACCCATATTTTCTGTCTATGTATACTTCTAGCTGCCTTGACAATGAGAAAGTTCTTAGGAGTTAGAATTATAATATTCCCATGTTGGAATGTAAACATTTTAACCTTAATGAATCCCTTATGATTTCTATTTCCTGTTTACCTTTTTATGTATCTCTTGAGTCTTCTATTTGAAAGTCTAATTTTCTATTCACCTCTGGTCTTTTCATCTGAAACTCTCCTATTTCATTACATATCCATTTTTCTTCTGAAGGATTATACTCAGTTTTGCTGGGTAGGTGATTCTTGGTTGTAATCTTAGCTCCTTTGCCCTCTGAAATATCATATTCTAAGCCCTACAATACTTTAATGTAGAAGCTACTAAATCTTGTGTTATCAGCAATATGGCTCTATGTTAATTGAATTGTTTCTTTCTGGCTTCTTACAATACAGTTATCTCTTCCACAATGTGACTTTTTCAAATGTGGTTTCAATATATTGTAGGTTGGAATAAAATTTAAATGGGAATTTTGGGGGAGTTTTCTGGAACCTGCAGATTACATGCAAAGGCCAGCAGACAACACAGAAGTTTAGAAACTCATAAATATATAAAATATATCTATAGTATTCATGATATCAACATATTTTTATCATTTAAATTTGGTATGAAGGGAATGCAAAAAAAATTTATGTGGATTTTACAGATCATGGGGGCTCCATGTTCCTAATCCTTGTAATGTGGAAGGGATAACTCTATATTCTACTTCACCCAAGAGCTCTTGAATTTGGCTATAATATTCCTGGAAGTTTTCATTTTGGGATCTCTTTCAAGAGGTGATCAATGGACTCTTTCAATTTCTATTTTACCCTATGGTTCCAGAATATTAGGACAGTATTTCTTCATAATTTCTTGAAAGATGATATCTAGGTTCCTTTTTTGACCATGGTTTTAAAATAGTCCAATAATTCTTAAATTATTTTTCCTCAATATATTTTTTAGTTTAGTTTTTTTTCCACTGAGAAATTTTGTTTTATTGTTTCTTGATGTCTCTTGGAGTCATTAACTTCCACTTACCCAATTTTAATTTTTAAGGATTTTTTTTTTCATGGAGCAATGGGATGAAGTGATTTGTTCAAGGTCACTCAGCTATTAAGTGTCAAATGTCTGAGGCCAGATTTGAACTAGGGTCTTCCTGAATCCAGGGCAGGTGCTCTATCCACCACACCATCTAGCTGCCCAAAGGATTTATTTTCTTGAGTGAAGTTTTTTATCTCCTTTTCCATTTGGCCAATTTTACTTTTTAAGGGTTCTTATCTTCAGTATATCTTTTTACATTTTTTTTTTCCATGTGGCCAATGCAGCTTTTTAAGAAGTTCTCCTCTTCAGTGAATTTTTGTATATCTTTTTTTCCATTCAGCCAATTCTTCTTTTTAATGTGTTCTTCTCTGGTGAATTTTTGTGCCTCTTTCACCATTTAGCCTATTCTGTTTTTTAAGGTGTTAGGTCCTCTGGTAATTTTTTGTGCCTCCTTTACCAAGCTATTGACTCTTCATTTATAACTTTCTTGCATCACTGTTATTTCTTTTCCCAATTTTTCTTCTCCTTCTCTTATTTGATTTAGAAAATCCTTTTTGAACTCTTCCATGGCCTGAGACTAATTTACATTTTTTCTTTGAGGCTTTGGATGTAACAGTTTTGACTTTGTTATCTTCTGAGTTTGTGTTTTGATTTTCATGTCACTATAGTAACTTTCCATGATCAAGCTCCATTTTTGTTGTTGTTTGCTCACATTTAAAGCATGTTTTATTACTTTTAAATTTACATGTTAAAGTTGGGCTCTGCTCCCAGGGTAAATGAAGTGCTGACCCAAGCTTCAGGTTATTTTGTGCAACTGTTTTCAGAGCTAGTTGTGGGGGTCTATAAGTTTTCAATTCTTCCAAGGTGGTGTAATCCAAGGAGAGGTGTGGTCACTGTTCCTTTGGCCCATGCTCTGTCTGTGAGTGACCACAACCACTCTTTTCCACCCTGAAACTGTGACAATGGTCCACTCTCCCCTGTGGCTGCAAGCTCTGGTATGCTAGTGCTCCTCCTTCCCCTGGAAGTGTGACCCAATTCTATGTATGTGCAATGTGACAGAATCATGAATCCAGTGTTAGCAAAGGGACCCTTGTAATCTCCTTCTTTTTTTAAATCTATTTATTTATTTTTAGTTTTCAACATTTACTTTCATAAGATTTTGAGTTTCAAAATTTTTCTCCATCTCTCCCTTCCCTGCTCCCCATGATGGCATGCAATTTTATATAGCCACTACATAAACAGTCATATTGAACCTATATTTACATTAGACATGTTGTAAAAAAGAATTAGAACCAATGGGTGAAACCATGAGAAAGAAAATTAAAAAAACTATAAAAGAAAAAAATAGAGAGAGCAATTAATATGCTTCAGTCTGCATTCAGACTACATAGTTCTTTTCTGGATGTGGGCAGCATTTTCCTTCATGAATTCTTTGGAAATGTCTTAGATCCTTATATTGCTGAGAAGGGTTAAGTCTATCAATATTAGTCATCGCACAAAATGACTGTTACTGTGTAAAATGTTCTCCTGGTTCTGCTCACTTCATTCATCATCAATTCATGTAAATCTTCCCAGGTTTTTCTGAAGTCTGCCTATTCATCATTTCTTGTAGCACAATAGTATTCCATTACATTTATATACCACAATTTGTTCAGCATTCCCTAATTGATGGACATTCCCTCAATTTACAATTCTTTGCTATCACAAAAAGATCTGTTATAAATATTTTTGTACATGTGGATCCTTTTCTCATTTTTATGAACTCTTTGGGACACAGCCCTAGAAGTGCTATTGCTGGGTCAAAGGGCATGCACATTTTTATAGCCCTTTGGGCATAGTTCCAAATTGCTCTTCAAAATGTTTTGATTGTTTCCACTTCCAGGAGCCAAGATGGCAGAGTAAAAAGTAAATCATTCTCACTGTCCCTTATCAACCACTGAAAGCCTAGAAAATATCACCCCAAGAAAAACCCTGGAATAGCTGAACCAGAAGAAAGATGGGGTGCAGCAGCCCAGTAGCCCAATTAGCTTGAGGGATTAATGGGAAAGGCCCTCTTGCCAAGGGGGATGGGGAGCAGTACAGAATGGGAGGCATCCCAGCAAGCTAGCAGAAAACCCAACCTCAGGGAGGAGATCCTGAAACCCAGGTGGTGGAGCAGGCAAACACTGACACCTGGATGCCTGAGTGTCTCCGTGAGAGTGGGGGAACCAGTGGAAACCAGTTCAGAAAACCACCAGGTGCCTTGGCATTCTGCAGCAATCTCCCAGTGCCTCAGCAAAAAACCTGTGAAGTGCTTCAAGGGGCCCTAGGCAGATAAACATCTTGCAACATCCATCTTAAAGGAGCTGAAGAAAGCAAAAGGAAAGGAAAAGCAGGCAACATCCAGGGCCAGACTACCCAATCCTACCGCTAGAGTTCCAGCATTGCTGATTTTAGCCCAATACCAGGTAAGCAGTTAGAACCCGATAGCCTGCAAATGCCAATATCAGAGGCCCCAGCACACAAAGCCAGTGACCAGACAAAAATCTCCCAACACAAGAAGGTTGGGTCAGTGCCCTCTGCTCCCTAGAAGGAGAGCTCAATCTCTTTAAAGGCCAGGAAATAAGGAAACACCATGAGTAAAAAGAAATGTACCATAGACTCATTTTATGACAACAATGAAGATCAAGGTAGAAATTCTGAAGAGGATAGCACTGTCAACAAACCTACATCTGGCACCTCAAAAATGAATATGAACTGGTCTGATGCCCAAAAATTCTTCTTAGAAGAGCTCAAGAAGGATTTTAAAAGTCAAATGAGAGAGGTAGAAGAGTTCTTAAAAATACAATTGGCCAATGGAAAAAAAAGTACACTGAAGAAAACAAGTCCCTAAAAAATACAATTGGCCAAATGAAGAAGGAGATATAAATCTAATAGAAGAAAACAATTTGTTAAAAATTAGAATTGGGCAAATGCAAGCTAATGACTCTATGTGAGAGCAAGAATCAGTCAAACAGAAACAAAAGAATAAAAAAAAAGATGGAAATGTAAAATACCTCATTGGTAAAACAACTGACTTGGAAAATCGATCCAGGAGAGACAATTTAAAAATTATTGATCTACCTGAAAATCATAATAAAAAAAAAGAGCCTGGACAGTATCTTTCAGGAAATCATCAAGGAAAACTGCCCTGAGGTCCTAGAACCAGAGGGTAAAATAGCCATAGAAAGAATCCATCTATCACCTCCTGAAAGAGATCCCAAATTGAAAATGCCAAGGAGTATAATAGCCAAATTCCAAAATTACCAAGTCAAAGAGGAAATACTGCAAGCAACCAGAAAGAAACAATTTAAATATCATGGAACCACAGTCAGCTTGCAGCTTCTACATTAAAAGACCATAGGGCATGGAACATGATATTCTGTAAGACAAAGAAGCTTGGATTACAACCAAGGATCGACTGACCAGTGAAAATGAGCATGATCTTTCAGGGGAGGAGATGGATATTCAGTGAAATAGGAGACTTCCAAACCCTCCTGATAAAAAGACCAGAGCTCAACAGAAAATTTGATCTTTAAATACAAGACTCAAGAGAGACATAAAAAGGTAAATGGGACAAAAAGATACAGTATGTTGTTAATAAGGGCAAACTGTTTACATCCCAACAAGGGAAGATGACACTTGTAACTCTTGAGAACTGTATTGTTATTACGCCATGTTAAAGGAGTATAGATAAAGGGGGTGGATATAAGTTGACTTTGATGTAATGATAAACAAAATCTAATCAAGTGGGTTAAATGGATCCAAGTAAGTAGTTTAATCTGATCTAAGAAAATGTACTGAGAGAAAAGTAAAGGAGGAGGCAGACAAGGGTAAATTACATTATAGGAAAAGGCAAGAAAAGCCAATACAGCACAGGGAAAGAAGGGAGGGATATGAGCATTGTTTGAACCTTACTCTCATCAGATTTGGCTCAAGAAGGGAATAACATAATCAGTTTAGGTATAGAAATCTAACTTGCCCTATAGTCAATAAGAGGTAAAAGGGGAAAGAAAAGGGAGAGGGGATAGAAGGGAGGGAAAAAGCAGTAAGGGTAAGGGGGAAGAAAAGGGAAGGAGCTAATAGAAGGGAGGAGGGACTGAGGGAGGCAGTAGTCAAAAGCAAAACACTAGTGAGGAGGGAAAAGGGAAAGGAGAAAAAAAAGCATAAGCAGGAGTGGGTGGGGAAGGATGGAGAGAAAGACAAAGATAGTAATCATAGCTGTGATTGTGAATGGGATGAACTCTCCCATAAAACAGAAGTGGATAGCAGAATGAATTAAAAAACATAATCCTACAATATGTTGTTTATAGGAAAAACATTTGAAAAAGAGCAACACACTCAGGATAAAGGTAAAAGGCTTGAGCAGAATATATTATGCTTCAGCTGAAATAAAAACAAAGCAGGGGTAGCAATCCTGATCTCAGACAAATCAAAAAAAAAATAGATCTTCTCAAAAGAGATGGGGAAGGAAACTACATCGTGCTTAAAGGCATCATAAACAATGAAGTAATATCATTACTAAACATATATGCACCTAATGGTACAGCATCCAAATTCTTAGAGGAGAAGTTCAGGGAGTTACAGGAAGAAATAAATAACAAAATTATACTAGTGGGGGATCTCAACCTCCCTCTCTCTGAACTAGATAAATCTAACACAAAATAAACAAGAAAAAAGTTAAGGTGGTGAATAGAATATTAGAAAAGTTAGGTATGATAGACCTCTGGAGAAAATTGAATGGGGATAGAAAGGAATATTCTTTTTTCTCAGCAGTATATGGCATATACACAAAAATTGACAATGTACTAGGGCATAAAAACCTCACAATCCAATGCAGAAAGACAGAAATATTAAATGCATCTTTTCAGATCATGATGCAATAAAAATTATATGTAATAAAGGGCCATGGAAAGATAGACTAAAAAATAATTGGAAACTAAATAATCTAATCCTAAAAAATGATTGGATCAAATAACAAATCATGGAAACAATCAATAACTTCATTCAAGAGAATGACAATAAAGAGACAACATACCAAAACCTATGGGATGCAGTGAAAGCAGTTCTTAGGGGAAGTTTTATATCTCTAAATGCTTACATAAATCAAATAGAAAAAGAAGAGATCAATGAATTGGGCATACAACCAAAAAAACTAGAAAAAGAACAAATTTAAAATCCTCAATTAAACACCAAATTAGAAATATTGAAAACCAAAGGAAAAATTAATAAAATTGAAATTAAGAAAACTATTCAACTAATAAATAAAACTAAGAGCTGCTTTTATGGAAAAAACCAATAAAATAGATAAATCTTTGGTTAATTTAATTTAAAAAAAAAGAAAGAAGAAAATCAAATTACCAGTATCAAGAATTAAAAGGGTGAATCCACCACCAAGGAAGAGGAAATTAAAACAATAATTAGGAACTATTTTGCCCAACTGTATGCCAATACATTTGACAATCTTAGTGAAATGGATAAATATTTACAAAAGTATAAAATGCCCAGATTAATAGAAGAGGAAGTAAAATACTTAAATAACCCCATCTCAGAAAAAGAAATTGAACAAGCCATTGATGAATTCCCTAGGAAAAAAATCTCCAGGGTCAGATGGATTTACAAGTGAATTCTATCAAACATTTAAAGAACAATTAATTCCATTACTATATAGACTATTTGGGAAAATAGATGAAGAAGGAGTCTTACCAAATTCTTCTTATGATACAAATATGGTGCTGATACCTAAACTGGGAAGAGTCAAAACAGAGAAAGAAAATTATAGAGCAATTTCTCTAATGAATATAGATGCAAAATTTTTAAATAAAGTATTAGCCAATAGATTACAGCAACTTACCACAAGAATAATACACTATGACTAGGTAAGATTTATACCAGGAATGCAGGGCTGGTTCAATATAAGGAAAACTATCAGTATAATTGATCATATCAACACCAAAACTAACAGAAACCACATGATACAGATACTCAATAGATGCAGAAAAAGCTTTTGACAAAATAAAACACCCATTCCTTTTAAAAACACTAGAGAGCATAGTTATAAATGGAGTCTTCCTTAAAATAATAAATATCATCTAACTAAAACCTTCAGCAAGCATCATATGTAATGGGTTCAAGCTAGAAGCATTTCCAGTAAGATTGGAGGTGAAACAAGGATGTTCATTATCACCACTGTTGTTCAATAATGTACCAGAAGCACTAGCTGTAGCAATAAGAGAAGAAAGAAGAAATTTAAGGTATTAGAATAGGCAAAGAAGAAATAAAATTATCACTCTTTGCAGATGATTTGATGATATACTTAGAGAATCCCAGAGAATCAAGTAAAAAACTACTTGAAACAATGAACAACTTAAGCAAAGCTGCAGGCTACAAAATAATCCCACATAAATCATCAGCATTTCTATATATTACCAACAAAGTCCAATAGCAAGAGATAGAAAAAGACATTATAAAACACTTAGGAGTCTACCTCCTGAAATAAATCCAGGAACTCTATGAACACAATTACAAAGCAATTTTCACACAAATAAAGTCAGATCTAAGTAAATGGAAAAACATTAGTTGACCATGGGTAGGCTGAGCTAATATAATAAAAATGACAATTCTACATAAGCTAATTTACTTATTCAGTGCCATACCAAACTACCAACAATTATTTTATAGAGTTAGAAAAAATAATAACAAGATTCATTTGGAAGAACAAAAGGTCCAGAATACCAAGGGAACTAATGAATATAAATGTAGGGGACAGTGGCCTAGACATTTGAGACCTTAAATTGTATTATAAAGCAGGAATCATTAAAACTGCTTGGTACTGGCTAAGAAATAGAGTGGTGAATCAGTGGAATAGGTTAAGTATGCAAGACACAGTAGTCAATGACTATAGTAATCTATTGTTTGATAAACTCAAAGACCCCAGCTTCTGGGATAAGAGCCCACTCTGACAAAAACTGATGGGAAAACTGGAAAAGAGAATGACAGAAACTAGGCATAAATCAAAATCTCACACCATATACCAAAATAAAGTCAAAATGGGTTCATGATTTAGATATAAAGGCTGATACTGTAAGCAAACTGGGAAAGCAAGGAATTGTTTGCCTATCAGATCTATGGAGAACAGAAGAATTCATGAAGAAACAGGAGATAGAGAACATTACAGAAAGCAAAATGGGTAACTTTGATTACATTAAATTGAAAAGTTTTTGCCCAAGCAAAGCCATTGCAACCAAGATTAGAAGGAAAGTAGAAAATTGGCAAATAATTTTTACAACCAGTCTCTCTGATAAGGGTCTCATTTCTAAAATATATAGAGAATTAAGTCAAACTTATAAGAATGCAAGTCATTCTCCAATTGATAAATGGTCAAAGGATATGAACAGGTAGTTCTCAGATGAAGAAATTAAAGCCATCTATAGTCATATGACAAAATGCTCTAAATCACTATTGATTAGAGAAATGCAAATCAAAACTACTCTGAGGTACCATATCACACCTATCAGATTTGCCAACATGACAAAACAGGAAAATGATAAATGTTGGAGAAGATGTGGGAAAATTGGAACACTAATGCATTGCTGGTGGAGTTGTGAAATGATCCAACCATTTTGGAGACCAATTTGGAACTATGCCCAAAGGGCTATAAAAATGTGCATACCCTTTGACCCAGCAATAACACTTCCAGGGCTCCATCCTAGAGAGATCATGCAAATGGGAAAAGGACCCACATGTACAAATATATTTATAGCAGCTCTTTTTGTGGTGGCAAAGAATTGGAAATTGAGAGGATGCCCATCAATTGGGGAATGGCTGAACAAGTTGTGGTATATGAGTGTGATGGAATACTATTGTGCTATAAGAAATGATGAACAGACTGACTTCAGAAAAACCTGGAAAGACTTGTATGGTCTGATGCTGAGCGAAGCGAACAGAACCAGGAGAACGTTGTATACAATAACAACCATGTTGTGCAATGACTAATATTGATAAGCTTAACCATTCTCAGCAATACAAGGATCTAAGACATCTCCAAAGGCCTTGTGATGGAAAATGCTATCCACAAAGAAGGAACTATGGAGTTTGAATACAGACTGAAGCACACTATTTGTGATTTTTTTTTCTTCTGTTGTGTTTTGTTTCCTCTTTCTGGTGGTCCCTCCTATTGGTTCTAATTATTACTTACAACATCACTAATGTGAAAATATATTTAATAGCAAAGTACATTTGTAGCCCATATCAGATTGTGTGCTATCTTAGGAAGGGAGGTGGCAGGGAGGGGGAGAAAAATTTAAAACCCAAAAGTTTATGGAAGCCATTGTTGATAATTCAAAATTAATTAGTTAAAAATAAAAAAAGGAAAAAATGGTTGGATCATTACACAACTCCATCAAAATGCATTAGTGTTCCAATTTTCCCACATCTTCTCCAACAAATTTCATTTTCCTGCTCACCAAAATAAAGTAAAACTGGGTACACAATTCAGATATAAAGGCTGATACTATAAGCAAACTTGGAAAGCAAGGAATAGTTTACCTGTACAATCTATGCAGAAGGTAGGAATTTATGACCCAGCCCGGCATGATGGACCTTTCCAATCAACCATCCAGGTTGCTTTGGGTTGGAAATTTGTTTCACTCTGTCTTTTTTTTGGGTTTTGCTGCTCTAGAATTTGTTTAGATTCATTTTTACAGGTATTTGAAGGGGCTTGGGGGAGAGCTCAAGCAAGTCACTCCTTTTACACCACCATCTTGGCTCTGTGCCACTCCCCCAAGAATTTATTTTTAAGGTAGAGCCAAGATGGTAGAGTATAGCTCTGGAACCAACTGAACTTTCCCTACATTCCCCTCAAAACAATTTTAAAATAATGCCTCAAATCAAATTTAGCAGTGGCTGAGTCAACACAAGGTCAGAGAGAGAAATTTTTCCAGCTAAATCAAATTGAGAACTTCATCAGAGATGTTTTTAACATGAGATCACTGGAGGTCCAGAGCATTTTAAGGAGCACAGGGCCTTGGAGGTGGCTGTAATAGTGCCAGCAGCAACAACAGCAATTTCAGGAACTCTCAATCCAAAATATTAAGGGCATCAGACAGTGGGTCAGAGATAGATTACAGAGGACCCTTTTAAGGCAATAGGTACAGCTGGCACTGATTGGCAACTCTTTGGCCCATAAACAGTTTTGGGTCACAGTTCTAGGGCAGAAAGGAGCATTTGTGACTGGTCACAAGGGAGCAAGGCCCCTGGTCATGGGTCAAGAGGAGCATTAACATTTGCAGCTGTAGGAGAGCATAGTTCTCTCATAGGTCATAGTTCTGGGGCCAAGAGGATCATTACTACTTTGCCTGTAGGGGAGCAGAAACACTTCCTGGGTAAACACCAGAGTACATATCAGGAGCTCCATTGCTACACTTCTCCCAGGTTAACAGTGCCTTGGAAACTCTGAAAACTCACAGAACCCTAAAACTAGCTCTGAAATAGCAGCATGAAAAAACTTGTAGCTTGGTACAGTGCCTCACTACCCCCAGGTTAGCAGAGCCCAACCTTAAGATAAAGTTCAAAGTGAAGAAATATGCTGGCAAAATAAGGAAATAATAAAAAAGAACTTGACCATAAGAAGCTACTAGGGCCTCAGAAAGACCAAGACAAAAAAAAATATTGATGAAGACATCAATGTGAAAACAGCTACAAACTAAGACTGAAAGAGAAATGTTAATTGGACCCAAAGCCAGCAAGAATTTCTGTAAAAGTTAAAGGGGGGGAAAGGGTTGTAAAGGGAATATTAGGGAAAGGAATGATAACAAAGCAAGAAAATTATGAAAAATAAATTAACTGCTTGCCAAAAATGGCACCAGAATACTGAAGAAAATAACATCTTAAAAAACAGAATTGCCTTAATGGTAAAGGAAGCACAAAAAATCACTGAAGAAAAGAACTCCTTTAAAATCAGAATAGGCCAAAGGAAATAGAGGTGAAAAGCTCACTGAAGAAAATATACCTTAAAATTAGAATTGGGCAAGTGGAAACTAATGACTCAATTAGATAACAAGAAACAATAAAATCAAGCCAAAAAACTGAAAAATAAAAGAAAATTTAAAACAACTCATCACAAAAAAACAACTGTTTTAGAATCTATTTAGAATCTATTAGAAAATAGATTGAGGAGGGATAATTTGAGAATTATTGGACTACCTGAAAGATATTACAAAAAAGAGTCAAAATATCATCTTTCATGAAATTATCAAGGAAAACTGCCTCAATATCTTAGATGCAGAAGATAAAATAGTAATTGCAAGAGTCCACCAATCACCTCCTGAAAAGATCCCCAAATGAAAATTCTCAGGAATATTGCAGCCCAATTCCAGAGCTTCCAGGCAAAGGAGAAAAAAATGCAAGCAGCCAGAAAGAAACAATTTAAATATCAAGGAGCCATAGTCAGGATAACAAAACAATTTATCAACTTAGCTAAGCTTAGCACATTAAAGGAGTGGAGGGCTTGAAACATGATATTCCAGAAGGTGAAGCAGTTAGCATTACAACTAAGAATAACCTACCCACAAAAACTGAGTATTGCTCTTCAGGGGGAAATGGATATGTAATGAAATAGGGGACTTTTAATCATTCCTTATGAAAAGACCAGAGCTGAAGAGAAAATTTGAGAATGAAACAAAACACTCATGAGAAGAATAAAAAGGTAAAAAAGAGTTAACATAAGGGACTCAATAAAGTTAAAATAATCACATTCCTATATGGGAAGTTGATACTTGTAACTCCAAAGAACATTATCATTTTAAGGGCAGTTAAAATGAGTTTTCATAGAAAGAAGCCATAGGTATGAATTGATTAGTTGGGATGACTTTTAAATAAAAAAAGTATGGGTGAAAAAGAGGGATGCACTTGGAGAAACAGGAAGGGAGATGCCTAATGGGGAAATTTTTTCTCAAATAAAAGAGACATGAAAGGAAGAATTCTTTATTGAAGGGAAAATGGAGGGAAGGTCAATGCTTGAACATTACTCTTATTAGAAGAGTATAAAAAAATCTATCTATCTATCTTATCTAATAAGGAAATAGAAGGGGAAGAGGATAAGAGAAAAGGAGAAGGAAAAAAGAAAGGCATATTAAGGGAGGCAGTGATCAGAAGCAAAACAAACTTTTGAGGAGGGACAAGATAAAAAGAGAAAGAGAAAGTGAAACAGAAGAATGTAAGAATAAGAGAAATACATAGTAATCATAACTATGAATGTGAGAGGGATGAGTTAACCTATAAAATGGGAGTGTGTAGCAGACTGGATTAGAAACCAGAATCTACAATATGTTGTGAACAAGAGACACACCTGATACAGAAAGATACACACAGAGTTAAAATAAAGGGCTGGGGTAGACTCTATTATACTTCAGCTGATGTAAAAATGACAGGGGTAGCAATCATGATCTCAGATAACCAAAAGTAAAATAGACCTAATTAAAAGAGATAATCAGGGTAAATACATTTAAAAGGTAAATATAAACAATGAAGTAATACAAAAAATTATGGCAAGCTTCTCTAATTGAGGCCTCATTTTCCAAATGAATCAAATTTATGAAACTATGAGCTATTCTCCAATTGATAAATGGTCAAAGGATATGAACAGGCAGTTTTCAGAAGATGAAATTAAAGTTATCTGTAGTCATATGAAAAAATGTTCTATGTAGCAATTGATTAGAGAAAGGCAAATTAAGACAATTTTGAGGTACCTCCTTACACCTATCAGAAATGACAAATGCTGGAGGCAACGAGAGAAAATTGGTACATGAATAAACTGTTGGTAGAGTTGTGAACTTGTCCAAACACTCTTGAGAATAATATGGAATAATGCCCAAAACATTCTAAAACTGTGCACACCCTTTGATCCAGCAATATCACTATGAGGTTTGTACCCCAAAGAGATCAAAGAAAAAATAAAAGTATAAATGTGTACAAAAATATTTATAGCAGCTTGTTTTGTAGTGGCAAAGAATTGGAAATTGATGGCATGCTCATCAGTTGAAGAATGACTGAACAAGTTGTGACATATGATTATGATGGAGTATTATTGTGCTATCAGAAACGATGAGTGGAGTAGTTTCAGAAAAAACATGACAAGACTTACAGGAATTGATGCAAAGTGAAGGGAGAAGAAGCAGGAGATCATTGTGCACTCATGTAATGATGATAAACTGTGAAAGACTTGGCTACTTTGATTAATTCAATGATCCAAGACAATTCTAAAAGACTCACGATGAAAAAAAAATGCTATCCACCACCAGAGAGAGGACTGATGAACTTTGAGTGCACATTGACATGTAATTTTCTCTGTCCTTCCTTCCTTCCTTCCTCTTTCTTTCTTTCTTTCTTTCTTTTTCTTTCTTTCTTTCTTTCTTTCTTTCTTTCTTTCTTTCTTTCTTTCTTTCTTTCTTTCTTTCTTTCTTTCTTTCTTCCCTTCTTTCTCCCTCTCTCTCTCTTTCTTGCAATATGGTTAACATGTGCATGCTTTTGCATGTTTGTACACATATAGTGCATATAATTTTGTTTGCCTTCTCAGAGGATGGGGGAGGGGTAAGTGGGAAGGAGAGAATCTGGAACCCAAAATTAAAAAAAGGAAGGAAGAAATGTAAAAATAAATAATAATAAGTTTAAAAAATAAAATAAAATGAATTATTTTCCTCAGAGAGCTTTTGTGCTTCTATTTCTCTTTGGCCAATCTATTTTATAAAGAGTTATATAATTAGTGATGTTTTGTACTACTTTTTCCATTTGGCCAATTTTGCTTTTTATGTTTTTTATGTTTTGTTTTGTTTTATTATCAATATTGTTTACTTCTCTTTTACTAACCTTCTATTTGTCATTTCATAATTTTATTCCCTCACTTTCATTTCTTTACCTCATTTTGCCTCTATCAGCCTTTTTTTATTTTGAAAAATGTTTTTAACTCTTTCAGGAATTTTCTTTAGACTTGTATCCAATTCTCATTTTTTTTTCCTTTGAGGACTTGTTTGTACCTGTTTTGACATAATTTTCTTCTCAGTTTGTGTCTTGTCTTCTCTGTCATTCTAGTAGTCTTTTTGTGGTCAGGTTTTTCCTAGCCTGTTTCTTGACTTTCAACTTTATGTTAAAGTTGGACTCTGCATCTATTATGTGAAGGCAAACTTTCCCAAGCTTCGGGATTTTTCTGCACTGCTGTTTTCAGAGCTATTTCAGGAATGCTGGAAGTTTCCAGTGTTTCCAAGGTGGTGTGATCTGAGGAGAGGGGATGTCCCAGCTTTTCTGGTCTACTCTCTGCTCCATACTCAGGAAGGGCCCCTGATCCCTTGGGATTACAATCAATACTACTCCTCAGGGTCCCTGATCTATTAGGAACAGAAGTAATGCTGCTCCTCAGAGTCCCTGTTCCTTTGGGACTAAAAGCGATAGTGCTCCTCGGGGTCTTTGCTTCCTTGGGATGACAAGTGCTACTGTTTCTCAGGGCCCCTGCTCTCTCTTGATTCAAAGTGCACTACTCTACCCTTAAACTCTTACTCAGAAGTGAATAGATACATTGGAGCTGCCAGTCCTGTGCTGGCCCAGGGGTCCCCTGTAATCTCTTTCTGACCATTTTCCAGATCCTTTTGTTTATCCAATACTTTCAGAATTCACCTACTCATCAAATGAGAAGAGAGCTGCTCAGGATTTATAGAAAGAAACACCCCATCTTGGTAACATAATTTACCATGATTCAACTTTTGCCATGGGATAACTAATATACTACTTGAAGTAATGTCAAGTGTTTTATTTTTAATTTAACCATCCTTTGTATCCTCAGTACTTAGCATAATGTCTGGCACATAGTAGGTGTTTAGTAAATACTTATTGACTGACTACCTGGATGTAACTCACTGAGCAATATTTCCTTTGCACAATCTTCTCACCAATACTTGCAATATAGTGACTACTGAGATTACTTAATTCCCATAACTGCTTTGGTGTAGAAACCAATCTTGTATCATCATCATTATCTTTTCTTCCTCCTCCTCATTTTTGTTCTCTGTCTCTAGTTGTCTCTGTGTCTCTGTCTCTGTCTCTCTTTGCCTCTCTGTCTCTCTGTCTCTGTTTCTCTGTCTCTGTCTCTCTGTCTCTCTCTCTGTCTCTCTGTCTCTCTCTCTGTCTCTCTCTGTGTCTCTGTCTCTCTCTCTCTCTCTCCCCCTTCCACAAACCATGTCTACTTTCAAATACCACCCAGTCTAGTTCTTTCAGGAAAGGAAGTTAATCATTTGTCCCATACCTCATCAAAACCAATTCTAACTTTCAATCATGACATAGAATAAATACAAGTTTCTCCATCAGGTCCTTGAAAGACCCATAAACTTCTGTCCATATTTGACATTTAACCATGGACAGGAGTTCCCACTTAAACCTAAGAAAGGATTCATGCTTTGATACCTATCCTACTCTCCTTCTAAATATAAAATTTTAATTTTGATCGATATCCTTTGCTTAGTCCTTTATGTCATTTTGGACAATATTCTCTCTTCCCCTACTGTAACAAAAATAAAAAGAAAAGACAAGAAAAAAAGGTTCAGTGAACATAACCCACTCATCAATTGAGTCTGACAGTATATATTATGCTTCACATATATTATTTCCTCCCTGGCCATATCTCATTATATCTTTTTGTCTTGGATAACATAAAGGGAAATCATGTTTCTGGTAGGTGTTGGCTTAGATGAAATCTATCCTACCATCCAATTATAAAGAGTTCTTATTCCAACACTCTCATTTTGCAGATGAAAAAACTGGAGCCCAGAGAGTTTATGCATTTAAAATGATGAAGATATGAAATTTCATCAAGGTTTTAAGTCTTCTGACTACAGATCCAGTGCTCTTTACTGTAAGGTAGCCAGCAGAAACTATTTGAAGTGTACATAATGACTCAATCAGCATATGTACAACTTGATTCAGGTGTACAGTGTATATGTGCTTAATGAGTTCAAGAAAATGAATTTTGTCTGCCAAGAAGAAAGGAAAAAAGTGATGCAATAATTTAGATAATTTAGGTCTCCTTCCTCAAACTAATCTGTTTCATCAGATCAAGACTATTTTGAATCCTTAAAATTTATTTAACATGAATACTTCTTTGTAAAAGTATCTAGAAACTTCAGTAATATATTCTGCCTAATATTTTATTATGCATAATTACCAGAAACTTGTAATGAAAGTGTATAATAAAAGCATTTAATTATAACAGGTGTTAGTCACATTCAAAGTGTTTTGTATTAGAAAATAAATTGGGTATTTAAATAAAATTTTGGATGGTCCTTGTTGTACCTATAATACTTATGCACTCTTAAATATCCAACAGTAATTTTACTTCTAGAAACATCCCTCAAGAGCTATATGTAGTCCATATATTTTAAAGACTCTAATGTACAGCAGAGATCAATGTTAAGCAAAACTTGTGCATGTGAACCTTGAAATGGAAATGAGAACCGAATTACTAGAATTTTATACTTGCACAGTAAGAATCTTTCTCTCTCTCTCTCTCTCTCTCTCTCTCTCTCTCTCTCTCTCTCTTTATTTTCAAGTAGGAAGCTAGATCATTTAAATGTGTATAAAGTAAATAAGTAAATAGTACAAATATGAAAAGTTATTAAGCACTCACTGTGCATAGAACATTGTGCTAAATATCAGGGAGATATAAAATTTAGGTAAGATAGAGTCTGTTCTCATTGAACTTAGACTAGTTAAGCAAAATACACACTATTACATGATAAGTGCTTCCAAGCAGAAACACATTTATTTTCCTATGAATGATAAATGTGGCACTTTTTCAAATCAGATGGTTCTATTTGTTTATTGTAGCACATACTATCTCTCAGGACTTTTCTGCAACTTAAAATATAGTCCCCACATACAGACTAAATACCTGTGTGACTTTGGGTATGCTATAAAACCCCCCTAAAAGAGTATACTCCCCAGTCTTTAGAACCTCAGGAGCTCCAAAGCAAGGGGATGAAAATGCTAGATGGAAATGCCACTTTGAATCTCTCCCTCTCTTTGACCTTGACTTAAAAATGGAAAAGCCACAGGGAAAGAGAGGGTGGGACTAGATTATGAACATAAAATTAATTGATTTGGTTCTTTGGTTGATTTTTGAAAGAATATAAAAAAAGTTTATGGAAAGGTGAAAGTTCTACTTGGAACATTTGAAAATGTAATTGTTAACACTGGGATCTAAATTTTAAAATATAGATCCCTAATAGCCCAGGAAAGTTGAGATTTTGATTATTGTGGTTGTAACTTCCAATTTGATTTGGTTGAGATTTGTCTTGTAACTAAATTTTGATGTGGTAAAATGTGGTCTATTAATTGTAGCATCAATTGCAAAAAATGCTAGAAAAATGCAGGGAATTCTGAGTTATACTCTGGTCTTAGAAATTTATCAGCTGTGTGATCTTATGCAAGTTATTTTATCTCTGTTTACCTCAGTTTCCTGATCTAAAAAGAAGAAAACAACAATGGTACCTACCTCTCATGGTTCTTATAAGGGTTAAAATGATATAGTGATTTTGAAGTGCTTGACACAGTGCCTGGCATATGGTAAGTACTATGTTGGCTATTATTATTATTTCTTGAATTGAATGTCATTGTATATTTGCTTTTAGATGTAATAAGCATAATGTGTGTATGTATATGTATATGTGTAGGTATATATATGTGTGTACACACAAACATATATATGATTAATTATTTTCTATTTAAGTTAATTTGGAAATGCATTCAGCTGAATTGATATCTGACAGGTGTTTCATTTCACATCTTAACTCCATGAAACTGTATGTTTTTATAGTATTTTTAAATTTTTTTGTATTGTGAGGTCAATGTATCAGAATTGCTGTAAGAAAAACAACTTTTACAAATCTTGGTGTTGTTAGATTGTGAATTGAGCTTTTAAAAAAGGTGATAAAATAGATATTCAAGAACTGTTCAATATTTAATAGTATATATTTTGTTTTAAAAACAGATAATAATAATGATAATAAGTTCATTATGATAAAGAGTGGCTTTTCATTTTAAAAATTTTGGCAATCACTTATAAACATTATGGGAATACATAGGGTGGTTTAAAGATGTAACCTCAATACATTAATATGAGTCAACTATCAGATATTTGCTGTATGTCTTAAACCTCAGAATATGGTTAACGAAGGACAAATCAAATGTAACTTTAGGGAAACATGAGAAAATAATATTCAAGTCTTAGGTTGCAGTTAGTAAAATTTTGCTATTTCAGATAAAAATTCTTGGGACTATAATTTAATATTATTTTGAGTTCTAATCAGAGGGATGGTTGTCTAAATTGTCATGAAGAGAATAGTAGAAAATGGCCTATGTTTGCAGTTTGAAAACTGCTACAGTTGGATGTCTCTCCCTATGAAAAATTAAATGGATGACCTTGGCATAGATTAAGGTGAGGTCTTCTTGACTCAGTTTCTTCATTGTGCTATTTCCTTTCTGAATGAGAATATTTTCCACCTGATTAATCCTGAGCCTGGCTTTTAATACCCTGTGACTACATTTTTGGGAACAGCTAGGTGGCACAGTGAAAGTATTTGTTAGATAATTTTAAAAGACAGAAATTTTTTAAAGATTCTTTTTATCAGGTACAGTGTTTAGGCAAAGATAAAAACAGCAAATGGTATATAAAAATGAAATTCTCTACAGTCTCAGGTGAATTATGGGTTCCTAATTTTATGTTTTTATAATTCTGTTGTTAAAATGATTAGCTCCCTAAGGTTTGAACTGATTTTCGCCACATGAACTAGTTATTGGAAAACCAAATTGAAGAGATTATATTACATTGTATTGTCTTGTTACTGGCAGATTTTAGGAGAATCATCTAGGAATTTATACAAGTCATTTTGAACTGGAGAAGAAGAGCTCTCTTCAGAGCTGTTCTGAGAATAAAGTCCACTACGATATGTCCAAGAGAAGATATTTCCAAAGGACCAGATGACTACATGGGGCATCTGGATCCAATATAAAATGTGATGATTAAATGGACATTGGGAGTGTGTTTATTAGGACACAAAGAGATGATGTTATTTAATATTGATGATATGATTATATGATTTTGGCCTTTTGTTTCATGGTGTTTATATCTGCTGAGTTTTCTTGGTGACATGTAAAACTCTTCTCCCAAAATTAGTCCACTGTGAGCCTTCTACATAGTTTGATCTATAACCTGACTTACAAATTCTGATTTTGAATATATGAAAACATTATAGATTTGGTTTATAGATAAGTGATCCATGAGTAAAGTGAGCTGGGTCCTCCTCCATGAATCAAAAGGGGGAATTGTGGGAATTTAGTGAACCACACTGACTCTATCTTGTGACTCAATTCTGGATCTAGCTCAGTTCCCTTTCTGTTCAATTATGGGTTTCATCCAATCTCTGTCTTGTGAGAAAATTTTATTCAATTATGGGAATTGTGAGAACATTTTATCATATTGTTTGAACCTAGGCATGAAAGGCTGCAAAGAGGACTACTTCCACCTGTCTTTTAAAGACTCTTAACTAAGGATCTAGGTTATGTTGATATGTTGGGTTAAAGATAAAATGACTGAGGAAGCAAAAGTTTGATTTCCCAAGCATATTGATTTATTAAGCAGATCAGGACCAGTAGCCATCCTCAGCTTCGGCACTGGACCCTGAATATAAGAGGAGATATTTTTATGTATTAAGGTAATTAATCAAATAAGACCAATTAATTTAAAGAAAATAATTGACTCGGATAAAATTAGGTGATCTGATTTCTAATTGGAGGAAAGATAAAGGATTTTCCAAGTTGAAAGGGGGAAGGGGAACTGGTGCAATTCAGAAAAATAGGTGTCCCACTCCCCATAAGTGTCTCTATACAATCAAAGGAACATGGAAACAATTATGAATTCATCAGTACAGAGCCAGTTTTCAGATAAGACATATGGATTGTTGGAGATATACAATTGTGAGAAAACTCCTCACATCAATCTTTGCATCTACCTGGGTTTCTGGTCAGAATAACCTAGGTCCTTAGCTAAGGGTAGAGTAAATGCAAAAAGATGGTCCAGCTTCCCAGCTATACAGAGCTAGGTTCAAACAATACGGTAAAGTTTTATCTTGATTCCCACAATTGAATAAAGTTTTCTTATACAGCAAAAGTTGGACTAAATCTATAATTGAATAAAAAAAAAAGAACTGACCTAGCTCCAGAATTGTCACAATATGGAGCCAGTGTAGTTCACTCAATTTCCACAATTAGTCACTTGCTGTCCTAATACCTTCAATTCCCTCACTGGCCAGGAAACCAGTCATATCCAAAGTGGAGGGAAGATAGGACAGAATTTGGATTTCAAAACTTTAAAAAACAACAACAAATGTTTAAAATGTTTTTTTACATGTAATTGGGCAGAAATAAAATATTATTAATTTTTTAAAAGTCATGCTCATCTTCTAGTTTTTTATTTTGAAGCTTAACATAATTAAAATTGACTTAATTGTAAAATTATGTGCTATAGATTGAATTTTAAAATGGCACTCTTTAACCTTCTAAGGGCTTCCAAATTAATCTTTTTTTATTATAAAGACAATGTTTTATTGGCTATTGGTTGCACTATATGGCTTATTTCTTTCTTATTTGGCATTTTATTTTTCCTCAATTACATGTAAAAACACTTTTTAATGTTCGTTTTTTTTAAAAAATTGTTCCAAATTCCCTCCCTCCCTCTCATTGAGAAGGCAAGCAATTTGATATAGATTATACGTGTGTAGTCATGCAAAACATTTTTTCATATTAGTCATGTTGTAAAAGAAAACAGGTAAAACAAGAAAAACAATGAAAGTTAAAAAAAAAACATGCTTCTATCTGTATTCAGACTCCATCAGTTCTTTCTCTGGGGATGGATAGCATTTTTCATCAAAAGCCCTTCAGAGTTGTCTTGTATCACTGTATTGCTGAGAATAGCTAAGTCATTCATAGTTGATCATCTAACAATACTGCTGTTACTGTGTACAGTGTTCTCTTGGTTCTACTCATCTCACTTTGCATCAGTTCATATAAGTCTTTCCAAGTTTTTCTGGGAACATCTGGCTCATCATTTTTTATAGCATAGTAGTATTCCCTCACAATCATATACCACAACTTGCTCAGCCATTCCCCAATTGATGGGCATCTCCTTAATTTCCAATTCTTCACCACCAAAAAAGAGCTGTTATAAATATTTTTGTACATATAAGTCCTTTTCCTTTTGGTTTTTATCTCTTTTGGAATACAGACCTAGTTGTGGCATTGCTAGGTGAAAGGATATGCATGGCTGTATAGCCCTTTGGGCATAGTTTCAAATTGCTCAACATAACGATTCAATCAGTTCACAATTCCAACAACAGTGCATTAGTGTCTCAATTTTCTGACAGCCCCTCTGACAATATGATAAGTGTGAGATAGTACCTCAGAATTGTTTTAATTTGCATTTCTTCAGTCAACAGTGACTTAGAGCATTTTTTCATGTAGCTATAGGTAGCTTTGATTACTTCATCTACAAACTGAGTGTTCATACCTTTCATTTATCAATTTAGGAATGACTTTTTTTCATATAGGTTATATATGTGTAGTCATGCAAATCATATCCATAATAGTCATGTTGTAAAAGAAAACATAGACCAGAAAAACTCAAGAAAAATGAAGAAAGTGGAAAAACAAAACAAAACAAAACAAAAGTTGCTTAAATCAGTGTTCAGATACCGGTTCTTTTCCTGGGTATGGATAGCAACTTTCATCCTAAGTCCTTCAGAGCTGTCATGGATTGTTGTATTGCTGAGAATAGCTAAGTCATTCATAGTTGATCATCTTACAATATTGCTGTTACTCTGTATCCAGTACATTTCACTTTGCATCAACCTATGTAAGTCTTTCTAGGTTTGCCTGAGAGCATCCTGCTCATCATTTCTTGTAGTACAATAGTATTCCATCATAATTACATACCACATCTTATTCAGCAATTCCTCAATTGATATGCATCCCCTCAATTTCTAATTCTTTACCCCCAGAAAAGATCTGCTATAAATATTTTTGCACATAAAGGTTCTTTTCCTTTTTGTTTTTTATCTCTTTTGGGATACAAACCTAGTAGTAGTATTGCTATGTAAAAGGGTATGCATGGTTTTGTAGCCATTTGGGCATAGTTCCAAGTTACTCTATAGAATGGTTTAATCAATTTACAACTCAGACAACAATACATTAATGTCTCATTTTTCCCACAACCCCTCCAACATTTGTCATTTACCTCTTCTGTCTTATCTAATCTAATGGGTATGAGGTAGTATCTCAGAATTGTTTTAACTTGCATTTCTCCAATTGATAGAGTTAGGATATTTTTTTTGTACAGCTATAGATAGCTTTAATTACTTCATCTGAAAACTGATTACATTTTTTATCATTTATCAGTTGGGGAATGGCTCTTATTTTATGAATTTGACACAGTTCTCTATATGTTAGAGAAATGAAGTCTTTATCAGAGAAACTTGCTTCAAACTTTTTTTCACAGTTACTATTGCTACCTGTATTTCCCTCCAACACATTCCCTCTACCTCCATTTAGTCTATTCTCTCTCTCCTTTCACCCTGTCCCTCCTCAAAAGTGTTTTTCTTCTGCTTACCCCTTCCCTCAATCTTCCCTCCCTTCTATCACCCTGTCCCTTCTCTTTTCCCCTTCCCCTTCTATTTTCTGTAGGGTAAGATAGATTTCTATACCCTTTTGCCTGTATTTCTTATTTCCCAGTTGCATGTAAAAATAATTTTTAACATTCTTTTTCTTAAAACTTTGAGTTCCAAACTCTCTCCCTTCCTCCTGCCCCACCCACCCTCATTGAGAAGTCAAGAAATTCAATATAAGATATATATGTGTAGTCATGCAAAACACTTCCATAATGGTCATGTTGTGAAAGACTAACTATATTTCACTCCATCCTAACCTGCTCCCATTTATTCTATTGTTTCCTTTCACCCTGTCCCTCCTCAAAAGTTTTTGCTTCTGATTCTGCCCTCCTTTCTATCACCCCCCTGCCCCACCTTATGCCCTTTCCCCCTACTTTTGTGTAGGGTAAGATGGATTTCCATACCCAATGGATTGTTTATGTTTTTTCCCTTCTTAAGCAAATATGATGAAAGTAAGGTTCACTCACTCCTTCTCATTCCCCCCCCATTCCCCTTCACTGTAAAAGCTTTTTCTTGACTCTTTTATGTGAGATAATTTACCTCATTCTATCTCTCCCTTCCTTCTTCTCCCAATACAATCTTCTCTTACTCCTTAATTTTATTTTTTAGATATCATGGCTTCATATTCAATTATGACACCTTGTGTCCTCTGTCTATATATATTCCCTCCAACTACCCTAATAATGAGAAAAGTCTCATGAGTTACAAATATAATCTTTCCATGTAGGAATGTAAACTGTTCAACGTTAGTAAGTCCCTTATGATTTCTCTTTCCTGTTTACCTTTTTATGCTTCTTTTGAGTCTGATATTTGAAAGTTAATTTTTCTATTTAGCTGTTTTTTTCCCTCAATAATACATTACATTCCTCTTCATCACTGAATATCAATTCCCACCCCCCAGCCTTTGATTACACTCATTTTCCTGGGTAGGTGATTCTTGTTTTTAATCCTAACTCCTTTGACCTCTGGAATATCATATTCTAAGCCCTCCGATCCCTTAATGTAGAAGCTGCTAAATCTTGTGTTATATTGATTGTGGTTCCACAATATTTGAATTGTTTCTTTCTGGCTCCTTGCAATATTTTCTCCTTGACCTGGGAACTCTGGAATTTGACTATACTATTCCTGGGCATTTTCCTTTGGGGATCTCTTTCAGGAGGTGATTGGTGGATTCTTTCAATTTCTATTTTATCTTCTGGTTCTGGAATATCAGGACAATTTTCCTTGATAATCTCTTGAAAGATAATGTTTAGGCTCTTTTTTTATCTCATCATGGTTTTCAGGTAGTCCAAAAAATTTTAAATTATCTTTCCTGGATCTATTTTCCAGGTCAGTTGTTTTCCCAATGAGATATTTCACATCGTCTTCTATTTTTTCATTCTTTTGATTTTGTTTTATAATTTCTTGATTTCTCTTGGAGCAATTAGCTTCCATTTGCTCCATTCTCATTTTAAGGAACTATTTTCTTCTGTCAGCTTTTGGACCTCCTTTTCCATTTGGCCAATTTTGCTTTTTAAGACATATTTCTTCTCATTGGCTTTTTGGACCTCTTTTGCCATTTGGCCTAGTCTATTTTTTAAGGTGTTATTTTCTTCAGTATTTTTTGAGTCTCTTTTACCAAGCAGTTGACTCTTTTTTCATGATTTTCTTGCATCACTTTCATTTCTCTTCCCAACTTTTCCTCTACTTCTCTTATTTGATTTTCAAAATTCTTTTGGAGCTTTCCATGGCCTGAGATCAATTCATATTTTTCTTGGAGGTTTTGGATGTAAGAGCTCAGGACTTTGTTGTCTTGTTCTCAGTGTTTGTTTGGATCTTCCTTGTCACCAAAGTAAGTTTCTGTAGTCTGAGTTTTGTTTTCTATTGTTTGCTCAATTTTAACTTATTTCTTGATTTTTAACTCTTTGCTAAAGTTGGGCTCTGCTTCCATGGTACAGGGTGGAATGACTTATTTTTAAAATTTGACTAATTTCTCCATATATTTGAGAAATGAGTCCTTTATCAGAGAGACATGATTCAATTTTTTCACAGTTATCACTAATTGTATTTTCCTTAATCTTATTTTTCCCATTTTTTTCTATTTTCTCTTTCCTTTCACCCTGTCCCTCCTCAAAAATGCTTTGTTTCTGACCATTACCTTCTCCAGTCCTCCATCCCTTCTCCCAGCTCCCCCCTTTCTCTTATCCCCTTTCACTCCTACTTTGCTGTAGGGTAAGATATATTTCTATACTCAGCTAAATGTGTATGTTATTCCCTCTTTGAGTCAATTCTAATGAAAGTAAGTTTCAAGCATTCCCCACCACCTCCCTATCTTTCCCTCCACTGTAAAAGCTTTTTCTTGCTTTTTTTATGTAAGATAATTTACCCCATTATACCTCTCCTTTCCTTTCTCTCCCAATGCATTCATCTTTCTCACCACTTAATTTAGTTTTATTTTTTACATGTCATGCCATCATATTTAACTCACACCTGTGCCCTCCATCTATATTTACTCCTTCTAACTACTCTAATAATGAGAAAACTTTTATAAGTTAAGAGCATCATCTTCCCTTGTAGTAATGTAAGCAGTTTAAACTTATTAAGTTCTTTATGATTCCACTTCCCTGTTTACCTTTTTGTGCTTTTCTTGAGTCCTGCATTTGAAAATCAAAATTTCTATTCAGTTCTGGTCTTTTCATCAGGAATGCTTGAAAGTTCTCTATTTCATTAAATATCCTTTCTTTTCCCCTGAAGGATTACCCTTCATTTTGCTGGGTAGGTGATTCTTGGTTGTAATCCTAGCTCCTTAGCCTTTCAGACTACCATATTCTAATTCCTGCCATCCTTTAATGAAGAAGCTGCTAACTCTTGTGTTATTCTGACTGGGGCTCCATAATGAATTGTTGTTGTTGTTGTTGTTATTGTTTTTTTTTTCTGACTGCTTATGATATTTTCTCCTTGACCTTAGAGCTCTGGAATTTGGCTATGATATTCCTGGGAATTTTCATTTCATCTATTTTAGGAGGTGATCAGTAGATTCTTTCAATTTCTATTTTACCCTTTGATTATAGAATATCAAGTAAGTTTTCCTCAATAATTTCTCAAAAGATGATGTCTAAGCTCTTTTTTTTTTTTTAAATCATGGCTTTTGAGTAGTCCAATAATCTCTCCTGGATCTATTTTCCTGGTCAGTTGTCTTTTTCAGTGAGATATTTAATGTTGTCTTTTATTTTTTTCATTCTTGTAGTTTTATTTTATTTTTTATTGTCTTATAAAGTCATTAGTTTCCATTTGTTCAATTCTAATTTTTAAGAAATGATTTTCCTCAATGAGTTTTTGTACCTCCTTTTCCATTTGGCCAATTCTAATTTTTAAGGGGGTCTTTTCTTCAGTGAATTTTTGTCCCTCTTTTCCCACAAAGTAATCTTTCAATGCATCATTTTGATCATGTCCCTTTTCCACCCAAACTACTTTCAGTGGCTTCTCATTACCTATCAAATAAAGTATAAACTCACAACTTTCCATATTCTAGCTACAAATTTCCTTTCTAGTTTTATCTTATACTACTTCACTTCATGTATTCTGTATTTTATCCAAATTGGATGACTCTCTATTCCATGTTTTCATTCTTTCCTTTTCCATCTCTGTGCCTTTGTTATTTCTGTTGACCATGTCTGAAATGAGATAATTTCCTTCTTCAATCAACAGTCAACTAAGGAAATCACTTTATATGACTCAGACATGTTGATGGATTATTATTGACTGGAAAAACAAACAAACATGATAGGCCATTTGCAAGTGGCCTGAATAAATTAACATATTAATCCTTCCCCCCATTCTCTTTATTCTTACAGCTGCTAATCTTACTACTAAGCAGTAGGTGATAGGGGAAACCCAAGGTAACTTTGTATCTCATTTGCATGTGATTTCTAAATTCTTATAAATTTGTTTTATGTATACCTATACATTAATGTGGTGTCTCCTCCACTAGAATGTGAGCTTCTTCAAATCTTTGTCTTTGTCTTCCCAGTGTTTGACATAGAGTAAGCCTTTTAAAAATACTGGATTGACTCATGAGTCAGTGGGTTAGACTTAGCATTAGAAAACACCTTTAATCCAGAGAAACTTTAATTTTTAACTCTATGAAGAAATTTTCCTACTCACAGGTGCCTATTTTTCCAATTATAAAGTCTTTGGATATTGAAACCCTCAATCAGATGAAATAATGTGATGTTTCTTGTCTCACTCATAATCAAGATTCAATGGTGGGTGATTAACCATTGTTATCCTGAAAGGGAAAAATCTAAACAGCATTTGAAAATGATCATCAGGTATCTTCATCCTGATTCAATTCCTTTTTACACAAAAAGGTGGGAAAATGATATATTTAATCCAGGCAACATCTTTTTAGGGCAACATACAAAAAATTAAAGGTCTAATTCTCAAGAAAATAATTCATTCATTCTCTCAATTTGATACAACCCTGAAAGCACAGAAATATTTCTACATAGTCCTGCCCTAGTTAAACACTTGTGTGCTGAGTAACTGAAAGTCTCCAGAGTTGAATCTCAGACTAAAATAGTTCCTAATAGAAGTGGACACTTTCCTGGGAAGCAAAAGATGACTGATTGTTGTTCTTTATAGCCTAAGACATCTTCTCAGTTCCTAGTCACACTGACAAATTTATATAGATGGAGTAAGCTTTGATTCTGGGCCCCAAAGAAAAATTATGCAGTACTACCCTACTCCATCAAAGCTAATCATGCACAAAAATGCCCTTAACATGTACTTTAGGGTTGTATGTGTGAGAACAGAAGGAATATGGAATGCCACAGTGGAGCACTGCTTTTCAAACATTAACATAGCTGAATCTACAGTGACATAAGTATATTACAAACATCTTTTTCTGGGTAAGGTGTATATTGGCATACTATCCCTATCTTAAATGTATATATGTGTAATTGGATATATGTAATTGGGGAAGTCTGCTTACATCCAGAACATTTGAATGTATTAAATGCTGTAATTTCCCTTCCTTCATTCATTGGAGTAGATAAGTAAGTGAACTTAGCTTCATTGGGAAGTATCCTGAGATTTCAAAGAATAGTAAAATGTATTTCAGTCTGTGTTTTCTTTGATATAGGTATTCCTTCCAGTGATATCAAAACCCCTCAATATCTGCCCATCTGATTCCATGCAGTGCCCACCCAATGTGTTAGAGGCCTTCCTTGTATCCTTTTGATATCACATGGATATCAGTGTAACTTAGAATATCTCTCTATCTGTTATTCTTCACTCTTGCTATGTGATTAGATCATTTTTAAAAAAAATCTCTAGCCAAGATGTCTTTGATACCAACCTTTACCCACATCCTCCTGAATAATTCCTCATTTGTAATGTTTTTCAGCCTTCTCATGTCTATAATGCCCCTCTCCTTTGCTCTTTGAGTAATCATCTATTTTAAATCTTCTAAGGATGAATATTTACATGAAAAACTAAATTATTTAAGTATTAGTTTATTCATTCAACAAGATCTGGCCTGTTATTTTTCTGCAGTTTCAAATTCCTTTTTTTTAATTCACATTCTGTAGTCCTGGCATAGTCAAATGACTTATCCTTCCAAGAACACATTATTTGAGGAAGCAATGGTAGCAGGCAGGTGCTGTTCTGATCCCCCTGAAAATGTGTTGAAATATGATGTAATTACACTGAATTGAGAAATGGAAGCAGATAAAGTTAAATGTAGGAAATATTCCATTTCAGGGCCATATGTGGAGATTTTGTACAAACAGGACTCCAAAAAAGAGCTTTCATATCTATGAAAATGTCTATATTTTAGGAAGGGACAGTAGGTGACTTAATTATAATAATGTTATAATATGTATTCATATACATATTTATAATTATAATAATGTTATAATATGTATGCATATGAATGTATGTATATGTATAAAGTGTTTTGAGATCTATAAAATACTTTGGAAATATCTCATTTAATCCTTACAGTTCCTTATTTAGTAGGTGATAATGTTATACTCATTTTATAGATGAAGAAACTAATACTGACAGAGGTTAAGTGATTCCCACAAGGTTATGCAACTAGTTAGTTTTTGCAGAGGGATTTCAATCCAGGTCTTCCTGGCTCAAGTCCATTATTCTGTTTACTATATTATGCAATTTCCTTGCATTCCCAAATGACCCATAGTAAATGGTCTGTTCCATTTAAAAAATAATCTTGAGCAAAATAGTTTCATTTACTTTATTTTCTCCATACATACATGTTTATGTAGTTGACCCTTCTGCATACAGATGGTAATAATCAACAAATGCCTGGGCATATAAAGTCTTAATGACTTTCCATACTGAAATACATAATGGAATAAAAAAATCAGGGGCACTTACCTCTTTTTTTTTTTTTGTCATTGTAGTAAGTATATCATCACATACACGCACACGTCAATATAGCTTTAGTTTTTACTTAGAGAGCTGGGTAGGCACTATGAAGGCTGAAAGTTAATTGGGTTGTTAATTGAATGTGCAGCAAGAGATGCACCAAAACACAACAAAATGACTTGTTTTTAATTTCCTTTGGGGATGACTTGTCAGTACCACCAATGCAGAATTGCCATCTTTCTTCTTTCTCCTCTGTTACATCTGTTGCTTTGAGCAGCATGGCAGTAGCTCTGGCCTGCACAATCAGGCATCTTTGACTGTCTCCCCCTACTTTCTTCCTTATTGGGCTGTTAAGAAAATGTTAAGCCTTGAGGCATATACAACTATTAATGGACAGAGAAGTTTAACTGTCATTCTTGCATACAGTTAAGATTAGTAGACTACCAGTGAAGATTTTTTTTTTATCATTTTCCCTTTTTTAGCAACAAAAAGGGCATAAAAGCTTTACTGCTATGTCACAAAAATTCTAATCAGGTAGAATGCTTATTTCATGTACAAAAGAGGATTGTAGCAATGCAGTTTTGTAGGTTTTAGTCTTCCAGTGCATTCATTCATACAAGTCCTACCAATCCTGGATGAAGCTTTAACATTTTGCATGTAATTTTTGACTCTCAGATTTGGGAGGGACCTGAAAATCCAAGTAGTCTAGCCCCTGTCTGAACAAGAATGCCCTCATCACCATATTTCCTAAAGTAGTCACTGTGCCTAAAGTCTTTCAGCAAGAGGAAACCCACTACCCACTATGGCAGACCATTTTGGATAGTTCAAATTGTAAAGAAGTTTTGCTTCACGGCAAGTCTTAATTGTCTTTTTGCAAATTGTATGCATTACTCTAGTTTTGCTTTCTGGGATTAAGCATAACAAGTATAATCTTCCTCACAGGACAGCCATTCAAACAATTAATGCATCCCTTGAGTTTTCTCCTCTAGGGGCCAAACATCCTGGGTTCCTTCAATTGATCCTCAAATGGCATGAACTTGAGATCCTTCAACTCCTTGATTGTACTAATCTGTTTATCAATATTCTTCCCAAAATGCAACACCCAGTGGCTTATCATACTTTGGCATATACCTGTAACAAAATATTATCATACCATGAGAAAGAATAAATAATATGAATTCTCCAAAACATAGGAAGAGTTGTATGAAGCTGAATAGAAGAAAAGAGTACCAGGAAAGCAATGCACACATTAACTACACTAGTGTAAAATAAGAACATTAGAACAAAATTTGATGTTGCATATTTATAATGATTAATTTTGACTCCAGAGGGGGAAAATGAAGAAATAAATTCCTTTTTCTTTTTTTGGAGAAGTGGGGGTCTCTTGGTTTGTAATGCTGCATATCTTATAATTTGATTTTGCTTAGCTGTTTTTCCTCCTTGGTTACAAAAAAATACACACTGGAGAGAAGGATATATTGAGAAATCAACAAAAATTAGTACAATAATTGTTAAAAATAAAATATGGCACCCAGAAATGAACACATTACTCTAGGTATAGTCAGACCTAGATAGAGTTCAACGTGACTCCAATCTCCTCATTCATGGATGCTGTGTCTCTCCTGATGAGAGATCTCTCCAAGATCACATTAGCTTCTTGTCTACCACATCAAGTTCTGATACCCAATCTTGACAACTAACCCTTGAGTTTGTCAGTGATCGTTCCATATAGAAATGGCTTTATATAATTTTTCTGTTTACTTGTCTGTATGCATAGTATATCCCTTAAGTAGAATATAAGTTCTTTGAGGATAGTGTTTGTTTTGTTTGTGTCTTTATATTTCCAACATCTATCACAGTGACTTGTGCAAAACTGGAGTAGGTGGAATTGAAGTGACTCATATTGGGGCTTTAAGTTCACTAAAATTTCCAATTCTTTTTCAGACAATATGTTTTCTAGTGATACCTCACCACTTTATTTTTACAAAGTTGATTTTGTTTTAGATCAAGTGTAAAACTTAATATTTATTCTTATTAAATCATAACTACTTTTCTAAACTTTCAGAGTTCTTTGGATGCTGACTTTGGTATTCAGTGTACTTTCCAGTTTTGCATCATCTGCAAATTTGATAAGCATATAATCTGTGCCTTGGTAAAAGCTACATGGGGATGTCTACCCCTGTTGTAATCCCTTGTAATTGCCCACACAGGGCATGTGGTATAACTTAATCTCTGAGCTGACTTGCTTATTCCAACCTGCCCATATGACAGTAAATTTAGGTTCCCAGAAACTGACCACTACAATATCATTCTGCTCAAATTTTCTCAGGATCTTAGGGTTGAATCTGTTGTAAAAGAATATATTTCTTCCACAAACTGCTTTTTACCTGAACCTACACTTATGCACTTTCATTTATCCCAACCAACCACTCATAGTTAATGACACTTCTTGATTTTAAGTATATCCACTTTACTTAATGATATAGCTAATAATGATGATGATATAGATAACGATGATATCAAAGACAATCATACACTAAGCAAACTCAGGAATAACATATTTCAATCTACTTATAAGCACACTTAGTATATGTGAGGAAGAGTAGGCATACACATAAGAAGTTGGCAGGCAAACACATGAAAGAGAAAAGGAATGTGTTCAGGGAATTATACAACTATCTGCTTTAAGGTTTGTTGTCATTGGTTCATTCAGGAACAGTTGCATCATGTGAAGCTGTTTCTCCTCTAGCTCCAATTCTCTTGGTTCTCACTACTCTCCTGCTAGGAAAATCTTTTTCTCTGCTACTCTCAAACTGATAAAGCTTTTACAAGCTCTTTCAATTTACAATCACTTTTACAAAGGTGACTTGTAATCACAATTAGAAAAGCATTACAGGACTGAGTTGACTAGCAGATTTTTTTAAGCAAGAGAATTGCAATACTCACCAGGCTGTCTCTCTATGGTGTATATAGACCAGCCAAAATACTATTCAATTTTTATCAGGATTCTGCATCTTCTAATTAGGTCAGAACTCTCAGTAAAAGAGATCTGTGAGGTTTACACTTTGGTCAAGGCAAACCAGCCTAGTTAGCATTTCAGTAGTCAAGATTCTGGCTCATCCAATTAAGGCTCTGCATCCTTTTCTGTACAAAAAAAGGCACCTACAAAGCCAATCTTTTCACTTTCTGCTTTTCCCTCTCAAATTAGGGGTGTGTATGTGTGTGTGTGTGTGTGTGTGTGTGTGTGTGTGTGTGTGTGTAATGTTAAAGAATGTTAAGGGGTTACCTGAACATATCTTTTTGAGTTGCTGTATTTTCCAGAAACACTGGACCCATAGTATACAGGAAGCCGTGAATGTGTCCGGACAATCCCCCCATCCTCCATCCTAAGCTGATATAATGTGTTGTTTCCATTTCAGTTGGACTCCCTGTGTGTCCTTGGGAGTCAAGATAGATGCCAGTCAGTCTGCTCTAGGCTGAGAAACAGCTTGTGCAACTGGGACCCTTATAGATAAGTAGAACATCATATGTTAATGGTATAACAGTTCCCAAGGGAAAAGAATGTGGCTTCTGCCATTGCAGAACACCTTTGGGAGGTGTTTTATCCTTTTCCCACCTTTACTGCACATTTCCCCTCCCATGTCATGTTCCTTTGGTGGAGATTTGTGTTTCCTCTTTTTTTCCTTTGTTGTACTGTTATAAATACGCAAACTTTGAGTTCCACATGCATGTTTATTCCTCTTGTAATAATCCTAGTTTTCATATTAGTTTTGTGAAGTTGTGATTGCCTGTTGAGTCTGTGTGTGTGTGTGTGTATGTCTGTAAAGAGCAACAGGCCCTCCTAAGAGGATTCATCTCTCTTAAATTCTATGGATGCTGAAGTGCAATAGTTATTCAGTCAACCAGGAACTAGTAGCCAAAGCCTTTCTGACTCATTGTATATGATTGTGCCTCCCACCTTCAAAAATTCAGCCTATATGGCTTTCTCTCTGTTCCTTAGACATTATAGGCCTTTTCTCATTCTTTTTTCTTTGTGCTAGTGTCCCACATAGCTATAATTGTTTCCTCATAATAACATTTTATTTTTAATCAATAAAACAATTCCCTTCCTATTTAAACCATTAAAATATTCACTTATAAACTAGGTATTGTAATGAGAGTAAGAATGTTAATCTAATCTAATTTTGTTTTAAGCTTTCATTTTATGCTCATGTTGTTTTTCTGTAAGGGGTTTTTCAATAAGATAAGCACTTGTATAGTTTCATAAGTATCTTGTGTATGTTCTCAAGCAACTAATAAAAATATGTTGACTCAGAAAGTAGAGACTATTAATAAAATATTGTAAACAATTTAGTTTTATTTTATCATCAGTTTATGTAACAAATTGTTAATCAAATTATATGGTTAAAAATTTAGGCAGCGATGAGACAGCTATGTGGTGCAGTGGATAGAGCACTGGCACTGGAGTCAGGAGGACCTGAGTTCAAATCTGGTCTCATACATTTGACACTTACAATCTGTGTGACCCTGGGCAAGTCATTTAACCTCATTGCCTACCCAAAAAAAGAAAAGAAAAGAAAGAAACAAAGAAAGAAAAGGAAAAAAATGTCTTTAGGTATGATGCTGGGCAAGTCACTTTACCCTGATTGCCTCACCAAAAAGCAAAAAAAAAATTAATTAGGCAGTGTACTATCAATCAGAACTTTGGCATCTAAGTAGTAAACACATTTAGCTAGAACTAAGAAATCAATCTATAAGATACTCCAGTCATCAACTGGTTTCCAGGTTGCCATCAGGACAAACTTCTATATTCCCTGTACTCAAAGACTCAAGCATCCTCTGTTCATTAACTTGAGAGCAGTGCTGATTGACAGAAACTCACCAGAATGACATTTTGGAAGAAAATACACAATTTCTGATTGGGCAGGAAGGAAATTTTGTCGAATGTACCTGTATGAGACATGCTTACTGGGATCTTTAGGAATCAAGTTGGTGGTTTATTCATAGAGGAGCTAATATTTATTTTTTAATAGATAATAGTAGTTTCATATTCATTGATGAGCATAATTCTGGTTTAGTGTTTTTACAGCATGCAAAATACAAGATATAGTGAATCTAAAGCACTGTGCATAAATATGCACTGTGTATAACAGGTATCATTCTATATATTTTTCAAGGTGATTTGAACCTTTATATTCATTCCACAGGTCATGTCCTGTCCCAAATGGCTAAATTTCTACAGGAAAATTGTTTCTTTATGCTTATATTTTAGCAGCTTTTATTAAATCCAAATTATTTTCAGATTCCTTTTGGGCACTATTCTGTTCATCTCCAAAAGAGACTATCACTTACATCCTTTACCAGTTGATATAACTTTTTCTTTACATGCAAATGCTTTGTTCTGCCCCTTTTAGCACTAAACTGATCCATATAAGAGGGCAATACCTTGAGGAACTATAACCACTTTTATTCAAGATTTTGATAAAAATGCTAGGCAGCACAGGCTTAGATCCCTTGGGCACTTCAGACTTTCAAAAAGATTTTGCTAAAATCTAAGTAAACTGAATTTTCAGCATACCCTCTTCTACCTACTGGTAGAAAGCTTGTTAAAAAATTGAAATGATGTTAGTCTGGAATAAGCTATTAGCACTGTTTATTTTTCTAGTTATTCACTAAGAATTATTTTAGTAGTGCAGTCTATAATTTTACAAGCAATCAAAGTCCAACTCATTGTCATTTAGTTCCCAGTTCATTTTCTTCCCTTATCAAACAAAGGTGGCATTTACCTTTTCTAGTCCCCCCTCATTCTCCATAATCTATCAAAGATTATTGATAGTGACTGAGCAATCATATTTGTTATCCCTTTCTTTCTTTTGTTTGTGGAAAGACTCTGTCAGTGTCCCAAATTTAAACTTTTGTGAATAGTATCATTTTGTTCTTTCCTTGATATAGTTTTGGTATATAGCAGCTTCATTTTGTCAGTGAGCTGCCCACAAGGCCAGTACTACTTGTAATGCAATTTGAAGAATGACACAGCTACCATCCCTGCTCCTTTTTTGCCCTTTCCAAATTACCAGAGTTCCTGAATTTTTAATACTACTATCTCTGCTACCTTAATGGGGGGAAGAAGAGAGTTAAGGTATCATATCTAATTAACCTCTACCTGGGAAGACTAACATGTCAGCTGCCATTAACACATTAGCAATAATGAAATAAGTTTATTAGATTAATAGCCTCCTAGTTGAAAGCATGACTTTGAGAGAACCATAGTTAGAACAGACATAATTTACTGGACTATGGTTCTATTTTATTTCTAGATGATCATATAGCTTTTTAAAAAATAATTTCAAATAGCCTAGAAATAACAGTAAGTAATTAAAGAAATAAACCTTTCAAATAGCAGGTACTTTGGATACAATTAAGAGGGGACAAATATGCTTTTTCCTTTCTCGCACTGGGTCAAAAGGTAAACAGAAAGTGATCAGTTGGACAGATTATGGAGAATGGATCCTTGTCTCTCAGGATGGAGGAGGAAGAAAGGTGTCCAGAGCTGGGTTGGTGCATCTCATCACCCCTACAGTATAACTGTTCTTGCTTGCTGCTTGGACTTCACTTAATTCTTGCTCATGCTTGGTAAACTCAGATATGATCCTGGCTTCCTTACCCCCATCATACTTTGCCTCTCCCTGTAAAGGTATCCTGGCACCTTGTTGGCATGGTTGTCAGTGATCATTGTGGATTTTATGAGCAGTGCTTTTTTTTTCCTCCCCCACATCACTGATACTTCTCTTCAGAACTCCCTTCAAAGAAAAAATCCATGGTTCAACTCTAGGTAAGGCCTACCTACCTCCTAGGAGTCACTTATAACTCATCATCTCTAGGGGAGGAGAATTCTATTGTGGGAAAAAGGCTGAAATTGATTGAATCTCTGTTTCATATTTCTAGTCATGATCTTGTAATGTATATTTTATTTTTATGCTGAATTTCTTTGTGAAAATAAATTCTCTTTGATATATTTTGTTTTAACATTATTTAGACTTCCCCATATATAGATTCATTCCTCACTCCATTTTGGATATTTTTATAAGTTTATGAAATCTTTGAAAAATAGGGTACTGAGGAGGTCAACCCCAGGTGGATAGCCAAGGGTAACGTGAGGACATAAGGAAGATGAGGAAGAGAAAGCAGCTCTAAGGAAAATGGAGGCCAATTAAAGATTGATTTTTGTTCATTTCAGTTTTTCTCCTACTGGCTTGGTTGTGCATTCTCTAACTGCATTATAGTGTTTTAAATCCAATAAAATTCTCTCAATTATTTTATGTTATTCCTAGGAGGAACCAAACTATACTTTTTGTCTCTTGTCTCAAGTACATGAAGTTAGGTTTGCATAGGGGACACCTAAGAAGCCTAATTAAAAGAGAGAATTCCAGAAGCTGATTTTGATAAGGGTACATAGCTCTGCAATCTTGCTATTATCTTGATCTCTTTACTTAATTCTCCTCTATGCAATCAATAAGTTTTGTTGATTCTCCCTTCTAAATATCTCATACCTTTCCTCTCCCCTTTTCACTGTCACTCTGCTGGTTTAGGCCTTTATCACATCATGCTTGGATTATTTCAATTGCATCTTGATTAGTCTCCTTATCTACAGTTCTTTCCATCCATTCCATCCTGTGTTATGCTCACAGATTAATTCTCCTAAAACACCATGATTTGATCATTTCTTATTCAAATAACTTCAATGGTCCCTTATTTCTTAAAATCTAAACAGGTTGGTCAGAAATTCAAAACTTACTATAATCTTGTCCAGATCTGTGTTTTCAGATTTTTTTCCCTCACTTTTCCCCTATAAGAAATGGAGTTAAAAGTTGGGTGGTACCTACAGATGATGGTTATCTATTTTAAAGCAGTCAATAAGGAGTGTGCTCAAAAGCATTGAAGCCCATCTATAGGAATAAGCAAGATGATTATTTTTATACTGCTTTGTACAACTTCTAGTAACAAGCACAGTGCCTTCCACATAGCAGGTTGATTTGTGGCTGATTATTTTAGTAATTGTTTAGATCTGGGAGCAGAACTTTAAAAGAGACATGGACAAATTGGAGAGGATACAACAAAGGAAAACTAGGATTTGCAAAGCACCTGATGTATACATAGTTCCAGAGAGGAAAACTAAGAACTAAAATGGATGGAAGCTAAAGACAGAAAGATTTTGGCTCAATAAGAGAACTGTATTATGTAAGACAGAATTGTCTAACAATTAGAGCTATCCAATAATAGTATGGGCTGCCTCACAAAGTAGATAGCTTCTTGTTATTGGTCTTACTTAATTAGAGGTTAGATGATTCAATTCTCAGGGAAGCTGTGGAGGGCACTCCTGAAGTGGGTGGGAGGTTGGATTTGATGATCCTTATGATTCTATGATGAAGTACACAATAAAATGGTGATTAAACCTTTTACGTAAATTCTTTTGTTCTCTTTATAAAGAGGTGTAAAAATTAGAGCATTTACCACAATACAGAGAAAGAAACTATTAATATGAACTGAAAACTCAAAAGAAATGGATTGAAGAACAATTCAGTTGAAGATGTTTATTAAGCAAGTCCTATGTAGACACTATGTGACACTGGTGAAACAGAGATCAAACAAAAATGAAACAATCCTCTACAAGAAACTCATTTTCCTGGGTTGTATGGAAGTGAGTGTAATATAATATCTAAACAAGAAAGTATAATACTAGGTAATTTAGGGACTTAGCAATAATAACTGAGGGGATTGATGAAAGCCTACACAAAGGATATGTCATCTGCTAAGCCTTAAAGAAAGACGAGGATTCTGAGTGATAGAAGATGGGACATCAGGTAGGTAGAGTCAGAGAAGGCATTAATATGAAAGGTAAATAGGAAGTGGACTATTCAGGTCTTTAAAATACTAGACTAATGAATTTGTATTTTATCCTAGGGGTGATTGGAAACAACTGAATGCCTTTGAGTAGGGGAGAGACATGGATAGACTTATATTTAGAAGATTTCCATAATCAAAAAGTTATATAAAAGCTAATGAAGTTTATATTTGATGTCTTTTAAAATGTTCCTGATGAAGCATCATAAAATCACAGATTTGGAGATGGAAGAGACCTTAGTGCCCATTCATTTTACAGAGGAAAAACCTGAGGTACAGTAAAGTTTACCAATCTGCCCAGACTCATACAGTATCTGAGGTCGCATTTGAATCCAGATCTTTTTGGCTACAAGGCCTGTACTCTATCCATGATATTTCTTTTTTGAGCCCAAGCCAAATCCAAATCTTCAAAATTTAGAGCATATATTTAAATACTCAAATATATTTGTGATCTCATTGACTTACTTGTTTTCTACAATATAGATATTAATCCATCACTAATTGCACATGCTGAATGACTATTAGCTATGTTGTCCCATGAATTTGCCACAGATCATCTACCAACACACTGGAGATCTTCTAAGCATTCTTCCTGATAGCATGAGGGTAGTCATGGAGGACTATGGTTTTCTAACTATCATCTCTCCCTCTCCCCAAGTAACTAGATCATCTTTTGTTCCTACATAGATTTCCTAGATAATATCTTTTCACTACTTTTCTTTTTCAAAGTTTCTCATTGTCCATATGCATTATTTGTCATTGATGAACAAGCTTTATAGGCTGATTAGTCAAATACAAGTAATCATTCTTTATCCAATTGGTGTTTCCTATGTAGATGTTCAAACCAAATTCTTTTGAATGGTTATGAATCTTTTCCAGGAGAATCTGTAGTATTCCAGGACTTGCGATGCTATGGGTGTCCTAGTAGATAAACAATCAACACAGTGAAGAACCTCATTATCCACAGGAAGTCCCTCTTTAGCTTGGATTCTGAGATGGATTTCCTCCACCTCAGTAAGAAATATCTTTTGCTAGCATATTTTTCCCTATTTTATGCCTTACCCGATATTTGCAAACAGGGTGTTACTTATTTCTAAGCTTCTTGAGAACAAGAACTATTTTATTTTTGTCTTTGTATCTCCATTGACTAACACAATGCCTGATACATTATGGACATTTAATAAATGGGTATTGATTGGTTCATTGATTGTTCTGGTGTGTGCTAGTAAATGTTTAATAACCTCTGAAAACGTATGCACAACACACTTTTAAGTTTAATATACATTATTAACATTTTCTCCACCACTTTCCTAAGTCCAATCAACAGAAACATAAATTAAGCCTTGATTTATAATGGTTACCAATTTCTAAGGTGTAAATGCTCACACTGAACATGTAACAGATGGCTCTCCTGAGATTGTTTGAACTGGCTCCAGCACACTCCTGGATCTTTTAAGGGATCTTGAACCTTATGTACTCAAAAATTCTCAAAAATAACCATTTAAGCCTGTATTGCTTGTTACTTGGGAAGGCTGAGGCTGGCAATCTCTTGAGTCCAGGACCTCTGAGCTGTAGTAGACTAAGCCAATCATGTATTTAAATGATTGTTTGGCAGTAATATGGTAAGCCTTCCAGAGGCAGTTGAAAGGGGCACCAAATTGACTAAGGAAGGGCAAACCAACTCCAGGTCAAAATTCCTGTGCCAAACAGAATGGGGCAGGTAGTGAGCAACCCCTGAAATTCTAGCCTGAATGAGAGAGGGAGAGCTGGTCTCTTAAAAAATTAAAATCTTGTCTAGCATACAGTAAGCACTTACTGTTTGTTGGTTTGGTGTATTTGTTAAATTGAAAGTAGTTTCTCCATTCTAAAGGATTGCCTAGAACAAATGATTTTTACCAAAGTTTTTTTTTCTGCAAAGGTCAAATGGGGGAAGGTTAGTCTCTAAGCACATTGCTTGTTTTTGTTTTCCTTGCAGCAGCAGAAACAGAAAACAGAAGCAAAAAGCACTGTTTTCTATATATTCTTTATTAGGCATCATATTTTTAATATGCATTGTCTTCACTTGGGGAGATATAAGGATATCCTGCAAACTGCAAAGGAAGGAATGCCATACAACTCTTGCTTATTACTTCAGTTGCATAAATGACCAATACATCCTTTAATTAAGAGTGAACATATGGTATAGGAGGAATAGATCAGGTGGTCTATTAAATAGAAAGAAAATTATCTCATGTTAAAATGGTAATTTTTAGATTACAAAGAATCTTCCTAACAATTACAGTATAGGAAGCTACCAAAAGTATTATTACTCCAGTTTTAGAGATAAAAAGATAAAGGCTTTGAGAGATTAATTTGATTTGTCCACTATCTCACAAGTTGTATATGTGTAATGCAGCACTTGAATTAGGTTGCCTGATTCCAAATCCAGTGCTCTATTCACCATGGAATGTTGCACAAGATTTTTTTTCCTGCCACAGAATTGAGTGCAATAAATTTTAAAAAAGGAGGAAATAGGTAAGCGATGCTTACTTCTGGCAAAAGTAGAATGTTTCACAAAATATTTCCTTAATCAACTTTTATTTTGTTTCCCTAAAATACGACTGATGAGACACAAATAAATAAAAGCCAAAGGGACAAGTGCTATAAATACCTACATAAGTTCCATCTAAATAGTGGATATGCAACCACCCAGGTGGATAGGCATCATGGAGAAAGAAACTTATTAAGAACTCAAAATGGCTTCTGAGATAGCAAATAGGGCTTTCATTGGCTCAGGAACAACCAGTTGTCTTCTCAACCCCTGTTACTGTGTCTGTTTGCCAGCTCCATAGAGGGCTTCATTCCTAAGGTGTGCAATATAGCTTTCTTCAGTCAGTTAATTCACTCCAAATGATAAGCAGTAGATACAAATAGTGGTTATGGACAGGGACTTATGAGATAACATTGAACAGTAGACTTTACTGCTCTACAAAAATGTGTCTCACATGTGCTGTAAAGTATAGTACTGGAGGGCAGAGTACAGACCAAGGCTGTTGCTTCTTCAAAATGGATTTCTTATATTTTTTCCACTTAATAGCATTTTAATTTTTTCCTAATTACATGTAAAGATAATGTTCAACTTTCATTTTATAAGATTTTGGATTCCAAATTTTTTCTCCCTCCTGACCTCCTTTCCCCTTCCTAAAATGGTAAGCAATGCAATATAGGTTATATATGTACAATTATATTGAACATATTTTTACATTAGTCATGTTCTGAAAGAAGAATCAGAACAGAAGGGAAAAACCACAAGAAAGAAAAAAAATTAAAAGTGAAAATAATATGCTTTGATCTGCATTCAGATTTCACAGTTTTTTTTATGACTGTGGATAGCATTTTCTATCATGAGTCTTTTGGGAATTGCCTTAGATTATTGTATTGCTGAGAAGAGCTAAGTCTATCATAGTTGATCATCACACCATATTTCTGTTACTGTATACAATGTTTTCCTGCTTCTACTCATTTCATTCAGCATTGGTTCATGGAAGTCTTTACAGGTTTTTCTAAAATCCACCTGCTCACCATTTCTTATAACACAATAATATTCAATTACATTCATAGCTCAGTCCACCCATGAATAACTGATATTTTCCCAATTATTTAGATCTGACTTTATTTGTGTGAGAAGTGTTTTATAATTGTGTTCATATAATTCCTAGATTTGTCTTGGCAAGCAGACTCCTAAATAGTTTATATTTTCTGGAGATATTTTAAATGGAATTTCTCTTTCTCTCTCTTACTTTTGGGCTTTGTTAATATTATATAGAAATGCAAATGATTTATTTGGGTTTATTTTATATCCTGCAAATTTTCTAAAGCTTTTAACTATTTCAAGAAGTTTTTTCTAGTTGATTCCCTAGGATACTCTAAGTATGACTCCATATCATTTGCAAAGATATTTTCCTCACTTTTCATTCTAATTCCTCTGATTTCTTTTTCTTCTCTTATTTCTGAAACTTAAATTTCTAATACATAATATTGAATAACAGAGGTGATAATGGGTATTCTTGTTTCACCCCTGATCTTATTGGGAATGCTTCTAGCTTATCCCAAGTGATTGCTGATGGTTTAAGATAGATACTACTTATCATTTTAAGGAAAACTACAGTGATTCTTCTGCTCTCTAGTGTTTTTAATAGGAAAGGGTGCTGTATTTTATCAAAAGTTTTTTCTGCATCTATTGAGATAACCATTTGATTTCTGTTAGTTTTGTTATTGATATGGTCAATTATGCTGGTAGTTTTCCTAATACTGATCCAGTCTTGCCATTTTTGTATAAATCTCACCTGGTCATAGTGTATTATCCTGGTAATAAATTGTTGTAATCTTTTTGCTCATATTTTATTTAACATTTTTTGCATCAATATTTGTTAGGGAAATTGGTCTATAATTTTCTTTCTTTGTTTTGGCTTTTCCTGGTTTAGGTATCAGCACTATATTTGTGTAATAAAAAGAATTTGGTAGGACTTTTTCTTCCCCTATTTTTCCAAATGGCTTATATAGTATTGGACTTAATTGTTCTTTAAATGTTGGTAGCATCCATTTGTAATCCTGGAGATTTTTTCTTAGGCAGTTCATTGGTGGCTTATTCAATTTCTTTTTCTGAAATGGGTTATTTAAATATTTTATTTCCTCTTCTGTTAATCTAGGCAATTTGTATTTTTGTAAATATTCATCCATTTCACTTAAACTGTCACATTTATTGGTATATAGTTGGGAAAAATAGCTCCTAAGTATTTAATTTTCTCTTCATTGGTGGAGAATTCACCCTTTTCCTTCATGACACTGGTAATTTGGTTTTCTTCTTTGTATTTTCAATTAAATTAAACAAAAATTTATCTATTTTATTGTTGTTGTTTTTTCATAAAACCAGCTCTAAGTTTTATTCATTAGTTCAATAGCTGCCCTACTTTCTAATTTACTAATCTCTCCTTTGATTTTCAGAATTTCTAATTTGGTATTTAATTGGTGATTTTTAATTTGTTCTTTTTCTACTTTTTTAGTTGCATGCTCAATTCATTGATCTCCTCTTTCTGTATTTTATTCAGGCAAAGATTTAGAGATATAACATTTTGCCTAAGAACTGCTTTCACTGCATCTCATAAGTTTTGGTATGTTGTCTCACTATTGCCATTCTCTTTGATGAAATTATTGATTGTTTCTATTATTTGTTGTTTGATCCACTCTTTCTTTAGGATTATTTAGTTTCCAATTAGTTTTTAGTTTGTCTTTCCATGGCCCTTTTTAAAATTAATTTTTATTTCATCATGATCTCAAAAACATGTACTTTATATTTCTGCTTTTCTGCATTTGATGGTGAGGTTTTTATATCCAATACATGGTCAATTTTTGTGTAAGTGCTATATACTACTGAAAAAAAGTTATGTTCTTCTCTATCCCCATTTAATTTTCTCCAGAGGTCTATCGTATCTAATTTTTCTAAAATCCTATTTACTTTCTTAACTTCTTTCTTGTTTATTTTGTGGTTAGATTTATCTCATTCTGAGAGGGGGAGGTTGAGGTACCTCACTAGTATAGTTTTGCTGTCTATTTCTTCCTGTAACTCATTTAACTTCTCCTTTAAAGAATTTGGATGCTATACCATTTGGTGCATATGTTTATTATTAATATCACTTCATTGCCTATGGTACATTTTAGTAAGATGTAGTTTCTTTCCTGAACTCTTTCAATTAGATCTATTTTTGCTTTTGCTTTTTCTGAGATCAAGATTGTTACTCCTGCTTTTTATACTTTGCCAGAAGCATAATATATTCTGCTTCAGCCTTTTATCTTTACTCTGTGTGTATCTCCCTACTTCAAATGTGTTTCTTGTAAATAACACATTGTAGGATTATGGTTTGTAATCTACTCTGCTATCTCACTTCTATTTTATGGGAGGGTTTATTCCATTCACATGAACAGTTATGATTACTAAATGTGTATTTCCCTCTATCTTCCTTTCCCCCCTATTTATACTTTTCTCTCTCCTTTCACCCTGTCCCTCCCAACCAGTGTTTTTCTTCTGACCACCACCTCCCTCAATCTGCCCTCCCTATCAGCCCCACCTCCCCTTTCTTTCCTTTTTCCCTCCTGCTTCCCTACAAGGTATGATAAAATTTTATACCCAACTGAGTGTGTATGTTATTCCCTCATTGAGCTAAATCCAATGAGAGTAAGGGTCAAACAACGCTCACCCCCACTTCTTTCCCTCCACTGTAATAGGTCTTTTTTACCTCTTTTTGCCTCCTCCTTTCTTCTTCTCCCAGGACAATCTTTTCTTTTAACCCCTTAATTTTTTTTTATATCCTCATATCAAAATCAACTTATACCACAACCTCTGTCTATATATATATATCCTGTGTAATTGCCTTAATAAAGATATAAATATCATTTTCTTATGTAGGAATGTAAACGGTGTAACCTTATTGAATAACATGTTTTTTTCTTTCTTTCCTGTTTATTTTTTTTTATGCTTCTCTTGAGTCTTATATTTGAAGATCAAGTTTTCTGTTCAGCTCTGGCCTTTTCATCAGGAAAGTTTGAAAGTCCCTTATTTCATTGAATGTGTACCTTTTCCCCTGAAAGATTGTGTTCAATTTTCTTGGGTAGCTGATTCTTGGTTGAAATCTAAGCTCCTTTGCCTTCCAGAATATCATATTCCAAGACTTCTGATTTTCTAATGTAGAAGCTAAGTTTTGTGTTATCCTAATTGTGGATTCTTAATATTTGAATCATTTCTTTCTGGCTGATTGCAATGTTTTTTCCTTGACCTGATAATTTTGGAATTTGGCTATAATATTCTTTGGATTTTTCATTTTGAGATCTCTTCCAGGAGGTGTTCAATGGATTCTTTCAATGATTCTTTTACCCTTTGGTAACAGGACAGTTTTCCTTAATAACTTCTTGAAATATACTGTACAGGCTCTTTTTTGGTCATAGCTTTCAGGTAGTCCACTAATTCCTAAATTATCTCTCCTGGATCTATTTTTCAGGTCAGTTGTTTCTACAATAAGGTATTTTACATTTTCTTCTATTTTCTTTTGATTTTGTTTGACTGATTCTTGATGTCTTACAAAGTCATTAGCTTTCACTTCCCCAGTTCTATTTTTAGGGAATTGTATTGTTCAGTCAGCTTTTGTACCTCCTTTTCCATTTGGCCAGTTCTACTTTTTAAGGAGTTGTTTTCTTCAATTTTTTTCCTTCCTTTCCCAAACTGTTGACTCTCTCTTGAATACCTCACATTTCTTCTACCAATTTTTCTTCTACATCACTTATTTGACTTTTAAAATGCTTTTTGAGCTCTTCCATGAAGGCATTTTGGCCTTCAGACCAATTCATATTCCCACTTAAGGTTGTGCATTTAGGCATTTTGACAATGTTTTTCTCTTTGGAGTTTGTGTTTTGATCTTCCCTGTTATCATAGTAGATTTCTCTGGTCAATGCTTTTTTTTTTATTGTTGTTGTTGTTGCTGTTGCTGTTGTTCTTACTGGGTTTTTTTTTTTTTTTGCCTATTTCATGTCTTTTAAAGTTAAGCTCTGTTGCTCTGTTCCTTGATCTCAAGAGTCAGTATCCTAAACTTCTTGTACTGGGGGTTAGAGGGCCTAGTCACTGACTTTATGAACTGGGCCCTCAGGTGCTGGTGGCTTGCTCATGGCACTTGGGTGGTCCAGGCTAATCATGCCTATTGTTGCCTCAGTTCTGAGTCTGGCAATTTACTTTCTACACTGGGTCTGGAGGCCTCACAGCTGGCTTGCTGTGCCACTGGTCTGCTGAGCCAGCACCAATGAGCCTCAGTTGCTGATCTGTGCCAGAGCTAAGAGCTTCCTGCTGGCTTGTCTGGAGGCTGACTGGGCTGTGCTGTCCTTGCCTTTTACCCAAGTGAGTCAGACTTTTCCTGAAGTCTTACTAAGTTAACTTAAGTGGGAAAATTGTTTTGCTCTGTCTTTTTGTAGGTTCTATCACTCCAGAATCCTCTTTAGAGGACTGATTTAATGGTGTTTCTGAGGGAAATTGGGAGAGCCCAGGCAATTTCTGGCTTCTCTTTGCCATGTTGACTCTGACCTCTGGATTTATTATTTTTAACATGGAAAATAGTAAAGCATTGGCTCACCCACACCTACTGGGGAATTTCTGGAATCTGCTGTTAAAAGAAACTTTTTTCCTTAAACAACACTGTAAACATCTGACCCAAAGTCCGGACCAGACACAAGCTCTTCATTTTGGTAGGGGAGGTCAGTTGCATGATTTATGGAATAAAAATGATTCTTATGTTAAGTGTTTGGGCCCTTTCAACCCGTACCCATCTTCTTTTGTTTTGAAATATTACTAAACAGTGACCATCCTTCAGCCTCCACCTTGCTTCACAAAATAAAAGCAGTTCCATTTGCCAAGTAACAAAATTCAAAAGAAAATATAGTTAATTCCTTTTCTTAAGGATCCTCATGTCAGCTTCAAAGTGAGATAGTCAGCTTTCTAATTTCTGCATGGCATTTTTATTATTCTATGGCAAATATTAAGGTGTAAAGAATGCTATTCCATTTCCATGGTATTTATCTCTTCTGTCCAATATCTCATTTTCTTGAAGACCTGAAAGATGAATCTCTGAAAAAAAATTACATTTCTTTAATATGCAGAGCATCCAGTACCAAAGTGTTTGTGTGCCAAGGTGATTCTTTTCCACAACTACCTTGAAAACAAGTATTGGAGAGGCAGAGACAACATGGCTAAATAAAGGCAAGGACTCACCTGAGCTCTCCCCCAAACCCTTCCAAATATTTTAAAATAATGCCTCTGAACAAATTCTAGAAGCCACAAAAATGGAGGAACACAATTTTCTAGCTCAAGACAACTTAGTCATTGGGAAAGGTCTATTATGCCTGAATGAAAGAGGAGTGCCATTCAGGACAGAAAGGGTCCAGGAAAACCAGGAGCAGGTCTCAGGGTGACTGTATTAGTGGCAGCAGTGGTGTTTCCCAGACCTCTCAATCCATAGAAGCCAAAGATAACTTAGAAGGTCAGCAGGAAAGGTTTGTTGCATCTGGGTGAGAGTGGAGCACAGTCCAGCAAAAGCCATGCTAGCACAGCCCCAGCCCCAGAAAATCAAGAGCAGTAGCAGCAGTGGCTGCTTCTAGAGCTCTCAGACCACAGATGGTATGGGGGTCAAACAACTGGTCAGAAGGAGATTACAGGGGTATCTTTGCTAGTGCTGGGGACAGAACTCTGTTGCATTGTTCATACTCAAATCTGGGTTGCAATCCTGGGTGGAAGTCCCAGGGCAAAGAGGAGCACTAGTATCGCAGAGCTTGGAGCTGGGAGCATGGGAATCTCTTCACAGTTCCAAAGCAGGAAAGAGTACTTATAGTCACTCACAGACCAGAGCAGAGGCCATGAGAGTAATAAACACCTCTCCTTAGTTCATACTACCTTAAAAGAACTGGAAAATCATAGGTCCCTAAAATATCCCTTAAAACAGTTACACAAAACTCCTGAAGCTTTGGACAGAGTGCCCTCCATCCTGGAAGCAGAACCTTACTTTAAGAAAGAGTTAAAAGTCAACTAATAGGCTGGGAAAATGCGCAAGCAACATAAAAAATTCTCACCATAGAAAGTTACTATGGTGACAAAGAAGATTAAAACACACATTCAGAAGATTACCAAATCAAAGCTCCAACATCTAAAGCCTCCAAAAAATTATGAATTAGTCTCAGGCCATGGAGGAGCTCAAAAAGGATTTTGAAAATCAATTAAGAGAGGTAGAGAAAAAATTGGGAAGAGAGATGACAATGATGCAAGAAAATCCTGAAAAAAAATGAGTCAACAGTTTGGTAAAGGAGAAATAAAAAATACTGAAGAAAATAGTACCTTAAAACAGACTAGGACAAATAGTAAAAGAGATCCAAAAAGCTGATGAGGAGAAGAGTGCTTTAAAAGAGTAGAATTGGCCAAATGGGAAGGGAGGCACAAAAGTTCACTGAAGAAAAATACTCCTTAAAAAGTAGAATTTGCCAAATGGAAAAGGAAGTACAAAAGCACACTGAAGAAAATAATTCCTTAAAAATTAGAATTGAACAAATGGAAGCTAATGACTTTGTGAGAAATCAAGAAACAATAAAACAAAGCCAAAAATGTGAAAAATATGAGACAATGTGAAATATCCCCTTGGAAAAACAACTGACCTGGAAAATAGATTCGGGAGAGATCATTTAAAAATTATTGGACTACCTGAAAGCCATGATAAAAAAGAACCTAGACATGATCTTTCAAGAGATTATCAAGGAAAACTGCCCTGATACTCTAGAACCAGAGGGTAAAATAGAAATTGAAAGAATCCACTGATCACCTCTTGAAAGACATCCCAAAAAGAAAACTATTAGGAATATTACAGCCAAGTTACAGAGCTCCCAGGTCAAGGAAAATATGTTGTAAACCATCAGAAACAATTTAAGTATTGTGGAGCCACCATCAGGATAACACTCAATTCAGCAGCTTCTGCATTAAAGGATTGGATGGTTTGGAATATGATATTCCAGAGGGCAAAGGTGCTAAGATCACAACCAAGAATCACCTACTCAGCAAAACTGAGTATAATCCTTCTGGGGAAAAAGTGGACATTCAATCAAATGGAAAACTTTCAAGTATTCTTGATGAAAATATCAGAGCTGAATAGAACATTTAAGTCTCAAATGCAAGACTCAAAAGCAGTATGGAAATGTAAACAGGAAATGGAAATTATAAGGGACTTAATAATGTGAAAATCTTAGATAGTACTCATAAAAACTTTCTCATTATTAAGGCAGGTAGAAAAAGTATACATAGAGGACACAGATGTGAGTGGAATATGAAGGATGATAACCAAAAATAAAATTAAGGGGTGAGCAGAATATCCTGGGAGAAAGGGAAAAGGAGAGGTAGAATGGAGTAAATTATCTCACATAAAAGAGGCAAGGAAAAGCTTTAACAGTAGAGGGGAAGGGGGGGAAGTGAGGGGAAGTGAGTGAACCTTACTCACATCAGAATTGGCTAAAAAAGGGAATAACACACACTCAATTGGGCAGAGAAAGCTATGTTACCCTACATGAAAGTAGAAGGGGAAGGAGATAAGAGAAATGGGGAGAGATAGAAGGGAGGACAGAGTGGGGGAGGTGATAGTCAGAAGCAAAACACTTTTGTGGAAGGACAAGGTGAAAGGAGAGCAAGAGTAGAATAAACATGGGGGGAATAGGATGGAGGGATATACAGTTAGCAATAGTAACTGTGAAAAAAATTAAAGCAAGTCTCTCTGATAAAGGCCTCATTTCTTAAACATGTAGAGAACTGTGTCAAATTTATAAAAAATAAGAGCCATTCCTCAAATTATAATTGAGCAAAATATATGAATAGTTTTTAGGCAAAGTAATCAAAGCCATCTGTAGCCATATGAAAAATGCTCTAGCTCAGTGTGGATTTGATAAATGCAAATTAAAATAATTGTGAGGTACTACCTCATATCTATTAGATTAGGTAATAGGACAGAAAAAAGTGAATGACAAATGTGAGGATGTGGGGAAAATGATATATTAATGCACTATTGGTGGAGGTGTGAATTGATTCAACCATTCTGTAGAGCAATTTGGCACTATGCTCAAAGGGCATATAAAGCCATGCATACCCTTTGACTTAGCAATACCACTACTAGGTCTATATCCCAAAAGAGATAAAAAAAACAAAGAAAAGAAAGGACCTATATTACAAAAATATTCCTATCAGTTCTTTTCTGGTTGTAAAGAATTTGAAATTGAGGGGATGCCCATTAATTGGGGGAATGGTTGATGTAGTATGTGATTATGGTAAAATATTATTGTGCTATAAGAAATGATAAGCAGGATGCTCTCAGAAAACCCTGGAAAGACTTATATGAGCTGATGCAAAGTGAAATGTACTGTGTACAAAGTAACAGCAATATCGTGTGATGACCAGTTGTGAATGACTTAGCTATTCTCAGTAATATAATGATACAAGAAAACTCTGAAGGACTTATGATGAAAAATGCTATCCATCTATCATCATTATCATCAGCTGTCCACATCTAGCTATCATCATCAGAAAGAATTGATGGCATTTGAATAGAGATTGAAGCATAATTTTTTAACCTTTTTTTCTTAAGGTTTCATTTTTTGATCTAATGTTTTCTTTCACAACTTATTATGGAAATATTTTGCATTACTACACATGTATAACCTATATTGTATGGCTTGCCTTCTCAATGAGGGGGTGTGGTGAGAGAAGAAGGGAGAGAATTTGGAAGTCAAAGTTTTAAAAACAAATGTTAAAAATTATTTTTATATATAACTGGGGGAAAATAAAATACTAAATAAATAAAACATGTAATTGGGGAAATATAAAATATTATTTAAAAAAAGAAGTATTCACACTCAAAAGACTTTGTATACATATGTTTCTAGCAAATGGAATTCAGAGCCCTGAATATTGCTACTACTATACAACTTTGCTAGAGGAAAAGGGTGAGGTTGAAGGAGGGAGATCAGCCACTTTTACTCACAAAAGCAAATCTATCACTTCTCTGTATTGCCTTCTGGAAAACTGGATGCCATTATATATAGTCACTTAATTCTATGTCTGATACAAAAATTTAGAAACAACTCCAGAAGTTAACATTGGTAATATTGGTAATTGTCAACTGACCTGAGTGATTAGAGAAAGATGACAGAAGGGATGTAACTGTTCTTCAGAATGGATTGGACCATGATGATTACAAACAAAGAGAAAGTGATTTTTTAATTGCTGTGACAAAGTAAGTACAAATCTGTATTGGTAAAGGATGTTTCCTTATTCAGAAATCCTCTACATTAAGAGAATCAGATGTCCAGGTTTTGTCTCTATTTATTTCTTACTAAAGAGAATGATCTTCCGTCTCAGAAGGAAAGAATAAACTTGTCAAAAATGAATGGAAACCCAAGATAAGTAGGCAGTTGATAACAAAGCATCCAGTTTCCCTGAATAAATAGTCAGGCCTGGGCAATCTCCATCATAATAATAATAGCTATTCAAATACAGCCTCAGCAACTTATTAGGTATATAAACCTGAGCAAGTTATTTGATTTCCGCCTGTCTTAGTTTCCTCATCTATAAAATTGGTATATAATAGCATATACCTCTCATGGTTGTTGAGGATAAAATGAGACAATATTTGTATAGTGCTTTGCAAATACTTGTGTTCTATAATAACATTTGTCTCACAAAAATGCAGTGAGGTCACTATTAGATATTATTATGCCCATTTTACAGATGAGGAACCCAAGACTCAGATAAATTAAGTAACTTATGGTCACTCAATTAAAAAGTATTAAAAGGAAAATTTGAACCCGTATTCCTGATTCCAAATTCACCACTCTATCCACTAAGACATCTACCACCTTTCAGAGAGTACTGAATGAATTTATGGATATGATTGCTCATGATCTAGGAAAAACTGGGGAGAAGAGATAAAATACCATAGGACTAGAGATGAGTTTAGGTTGTTCGAACTTTCAAATTTCAGCCCAATGCAACTGATATATATGTATGTATGTATCTATGTGTGTATGTATACATACATACCAAAATGAAGCAAATACAATATGCAAGTCATTAGACTAGGATCTAGGGTATGTCTTCTATGTTTTACTGGATGCATTACCTCATTCATGTAGGCATTTTTTTCTTCATGCAGATTGCAAGCCATCCATACCTTCTCATTCTGCACAATTCTTGATCAGATTCCACTGAGCAAAATGTTGCATAGAGGATCTCCCCAGTGCAACAGAGGCAAAAGAACCAATGACATTAATTTGACTGAGTCACACTGGTAGTAGAAGGAGTCAGTGCTTGGTGAAGTCTTCACAGTATTTTAGTAAGATGGGGTAGATAGTGGGTAAATAAGGGAAGAGTAAATGAACATGAATGAGTCACAGGATGAGAGAGGAGCACTTGACTCTGCTTTTAGCTCTGACCCTAGGAAGACTGTATGTGGGGAGTCTGGGTTCCTTGACTCACCCCTTACTCCTCCATCCCAAATAGAAAGCTACAGGAAAAGCAGTCATGAGAAGATAATAATCAGAGTTCATCTTAAGCTACATATATAAATTAGGCATTTTCTGAGCATGGTTTGTTTTAGGGAAAGAGTGCCCAGAGGAGGATATGCAAGTATGACTTCAAGTGACAGGATTATGAGACTATGCCATATGACATCTAACCCAGAAAAGATTTGGGGGGAAGTGATAGTTGTCTTGAAAGTATATGAAATACTATTCTGTACAAAAGGGATTAGACTTATTCTACTTGGCCCCAGAAGGCAAGTAACCTGGAGCTTCAGGTTGAAATAGCAGGTAGGAAAAGTTCAGCTAGATTGAAATCAAATTACAAATTACAGTTGATTACAATGGTGAGAAACTATCTCAAAATTGTTCCTGAGCAAAAATGAAATAACCTGCTTTAGGAGGTAGCTAACTACTCATAACCAGGAGTTTGCAACTGGAGTCTGGATGGCCATTTGTCAGGAATGTAGTAGAGGGAATTTCTGTTCAAGTACAGGCTGACCCAGTAATGTCTAGGATCAGCTCTGAACTTCTGTGATGCTGTCATGCCATGACATCTAATATCAAAACTCAGTGATTTATCATAGGCTTTGTGTTTAGTTACTACTAAGTACCAGTTAACCTCCATAATGATGACTAAATAGTTTACAATCCTCTGGACAGTAGATTATAGATACAGTTGCAGTTACACATGTGGATTGTGAATATTGTGTTTCAATTCTAAAAAATTGTATGCAATAAATAACTTGGAATCAATTTATTATTTAAAGTAATTAAATATGAAATATGAAATAGAACAAAATATACAAAGATGGGGATAGGGACTGGACCTGTGGTGATGGTGATGAGGATGATGATGATGATAATGATGATGATAATGATGTCAACTTAAATTAAAGAGGGCTACCAAAGTAGCAACAAAAAAAAATGGTCTTTTAATTGAGGCCAGGGAAATGCAATCCAGGATCCCTACAGAGTACCAAGCTTCAATGATGCCCAAAATAGGCACAGTGGGGCAGGGTTAAATACATTTCAACAGAGAGGGAATCTCATGGGAGGAACAGCCTCAAAAAATTGTTTCGAAAGTCATTTTGCATAACAACTTAACAATCCATAGAGAAGGCCAGAAAGGCTTTGGAATTTTAACATCTGGTCAGAAGAAGGGCTCTTTTCCCCCCCTCTTTTCTATTTTTTAGCTGATTTCAATAGACATTTTTAAACTGGTTTCCATCACCCTCAGACAATTCTTGGCTCTGGGATCAGGCAAGGTCAGCTCATATTCAGCTGCATTCAACATGATAATGATGATGACAATGATATCAATAAAAAGATAATTAACTATCATTTACATAGCACATTAAGGTTTGCAAAAATCCTCATCCAAAGCATGTACTCTAATCATAGGTATGCTTTGGAATTCTTTTCTAGGCCTCCTTGTCTTCTGCCTCTGTCTTACTTCACTTATTGGTTTCATCAGCTCCCATGTATTTAATTACCATCTCCGCAAATTGTTCTCAAATCTGCCTTTCCTTCCCTAATCTCTCTGTTGATCTTCAAATCTCTCATCTCCAACTTCCTTTTGGATGTCTCAAACTGGATGTCCAGTAAACATCTTAAGCTAAACATGATCAAAACTGAATGATTTATCTTTCTCCTTAAACCCTCCTTCCCTCCTAATTTTCCTCTTATTATACATGGTACCATCATCCTTCTGAGCCCTTGGGCTCACAATTTCTGAGTTATTCTTTACTTTTCACTATCTCTTACCCCATATCTAAGTTGTTGCCAAGGCTTGTCATTTCATCTCTGCAGTATCTCCAAAAATGCCCCCTTTGCTACTCCAACATTGCCACCGTTCTAATGAAGGCTCTCATCACCTCAGACATGGGCTATTGAAAAAGCCTATAGGTAAGTCTCAGCCTGGCTCAAGTCTCTCCCCAACTCCAATCCATTCTCCATTCAGCCACCAAAGTGATTTTCTTTTTTTTTTCTTTTTTCTTTTTTTTAGGCAATTGGGGTTAAGTGACTTGCCTAGGGTCACACAGCTAGTAAGTGTCAAGTGTTTGATCTGAGGCCAGATTTGAACTCAGGTCCTCCTGACTTCAGGGCTGGTGCTCTATCCACTGCTCCACTTAGATGCTCCCAAAGTGATTTTCTTAATGTGCAGGTGAAATAATGTCATACTCTAAACTTAAGTAACTACCTGTTACTTCTGAGATCATATACAAAATGCCTTGCTTGGTATTCAAAGTCCTTTATAACCTGCCCCCTCCTACCTTTCTAGCTTTATTACATCTTTCTCTCTGCCAGGAATTCTTCAATCCAGTAAAACTAGGCTCTTGGTTGTTCCATGAAGTAGATATTCCATTTCTAGGCAGGTTGGCATTTTTTCTGTCTATCCTCTAGGCCTGGGATGCTTTCCCTCTTGACTTCCACCTACTAAGTTTCCTAGCTTCCTTTAAGTTCCAACTAAAATCCATACTTTGAGTCATCGTGATCTATATCTGGCCACTGGACCCAGATGACTCTGGAGGAGAAAGTAAGGCTAGTGACTTTGCACAGCCCTTCCTCACTTAAATCCAATTCACTTGCAAGGCATTACCTCCATGGTGCCATGGTCATCTTTGAGAATGAAGAACAAACAACAACAAAATCCATACTTTATTAGAAGCTTTTCTAAACTCATTTTAATTTTAACTCCTTCCCTCTGTTAATTATTTCCTATTTATCTATATTGCACAGCTTGCTTTTTATATTAGCATAGTATCTTATACATAGGAACTTCTTAATTCCTTTTGTCAAATTAAACAATATATTTTACCGAATATGTTTCATTTTGCATTTAAAGTGCAGGTGGTTTTTTTCACATTGTTTCCTCTATTTGACTATAAGCTCCTTGAGGGCAAAAATTGTTTTTTGCCTCTCTTTGTATCCCCACTTAGCAATGCCTGGCACATAGAAATCATTTAGGAAATGTTTATTGATTGATTTATTGATAGGGAACTCTCAGGTGAGGAAACTCTCTGACAATGTAAGTTGGTACCTTCTAAAGAACTTTAATCATAGAGTTGACTAGAGCACTGAGATATTAAGTTGTTTATCCAGGTTCACACAACCATCATGTGTCAGAGGTGGGGCTTGAACCCAAGTCTTTCTGTATTTAAAGCCTGCTCTCTATCTATAACTTCCTACTGCTGCTTCAGAAATGGCCAAAATAATGCCAAAAATACTGTTTTAACAGTACTCACATTTGTTTATTTGCCAATTAGCAGTAAGATTTCACATTTTAGTTAATTTAATTCATTCTAAAATAAGGTCTCAGATATTGGTGTAGTCAACCTCTCAATCAAATCCTCTTCTTATTCTGTCTGGATATACAGACATAAAAATACACCTATGTGTATATGGATGCAGGTATTTATGTGTATGTGGATATAATTGAACCTGGGTTCAAGTCCTGCCTCTGACTTATACTTACTATTTCACTCTCAACATATCATTTAACCTCTCCATGCTCTAGTTAACTCTTTAAGACTAGAAGGTGCAGAGATGGTGACAACATGGATCAAATAGAGTTTGTTTCTCATGATGAGTTCCCTGTATCAGTGAAATTATGGGAGTTTATCTGTCTGTCTAGCTACATACCCATCTATCTATTTATCTACCTATACCTTTACCTCTCTTTTTCTCTTTCCTTTTCTCTCTCCATATATACCTGTTTGTGCATTTGGCTGACCACTTGTCTATCTATCTTTCTGTAGTTTGCCTAGGATTAGTTGTACTTACTAACAATGACAAAATGTAAAAAGGGAAATAGCACAGTTCAGTGGAAAGAGCACTGGATTTGGAGTCTGAGGACATGAGTTTAAAATCTTATCTCTTCTACTGCTTGCTTTTTCCATGATGTTGGGCATGTCTCTCAACCTTTTGGGGCCTTGGTTTCCTCATCTATAAAAAAGAAGAGGACAACCCAAGTAATTTCTAAGGTCCCTAATAGCTATGTGTCTATGATCCTATGTCCTATTAACAGAAGCATTCAGAGATGTCCTCCTTAAATTAAAATTGGGCCAGCAAACTTACAGATATTATTTCTTTTGTAAAAATCATTTCATTCACTTTCTCTGTCAATATGCCATTTTGGTCCACACCCTCCTTTAAACTTTACTGAGACAACCACAAAGCAGCATCTTGATAAAATGATAAAGTGGATTAAATGACCATTAGTATGCTACTGAAATACAAAATAAAATATGTTAATTAAGATATATTGTTTAATTTAACAAATGTTAATTAAGAAGTTGCTATGTGAAAGATACTATGCTAAGTTCTGAGACTAAAGGGATTTTCAAAAAATTCTCAATTTGATATCTAGATTGGTATTCTGAAATAAGCAGAAAAAGTAGAAAGGAGCTACAGATAACCAAAACTACCCAAATAAGAATTTTTGTGCAATTACCTTGCAGAAAACAAGTGGTGATAGAAGATTTATGAGAAGGGGAATAATGTGATAAAATATATTAGGAAGATTATTTTGACAGTGGAATAAAGAATTGATTGGAAGGGGGAAAACTGAAGGGAAGAAAACAAATTAGAAGGCTATTATGTTTGTCCAAGTGGGTAACAATGAGAATCTGAAATAGTGGAAAGTGGGGGATAGATGGAAGAGATGTATAGAATGTTACAGATCAATGAAACATAACAACTGATTGAATATGAGGTGTGATGAGAGGGTGTAGAGTCAAAGATGATGAGGTTTTGAGACCGAATGACTAGAGGAAATATGTTACCATCAGTAGGGGACATTGGGAAGAAGGGTTAGATGTCTGTGGGTGGAGGAAAATGATGAGGTCAGTCACATAAAATCCATAGCAGAACTTTTCATTAAAGAAAATGAAATGACAGTCAACAAAATTGGTTCTGTCACACTATCATTCCTGGCTTTAACTAAAAACGTAGTCACAATAATCTCATTGAAATACTGGGTGAGGAAAGTGCACATATACAATGCATGCATAGACAGCTATAATTAATAAAATACTTATCATCAACTTCAAACGGGCTCTTTCAGAATTCATCATAACACATGTAAAAGTCAATGAATAAATGGAACTGTGTAGTGAGTGTTATGATTTATTTCTGTTATTTTCTGAAGGGCAAAAATGTGTAACTTTTTCCAAAGACAAATCAGTCCTCTAGTGAAAGGAAAATGCATTTAAACTAAATACATTAAAAAAGAAAAATGTGAATGCATTCAATGTATCTATAATTATGCCTAAGTTCCTGGGCTTCATTGAATAGGAAAAGACATAGTGATATCTTTTAGGATAATTCATTCCAAAGTAATCAATTGAGAGTTGGGGTGTCCTTTCTTATTGACTTTATAAAAAGTCCTGTATAATCACATTGACTTAATTTAGTTTCCAAGATGGCCATGGGAAAATTTATGATAATAGATGAATAGTGGATGGAAGGCTGCCATATTTTGATTATGTAAATTAAAATTTTGCAGTAGAGTCATTAAGCAATTTTATCTGATGCTAATGTTCGATACCATAAGGCTAATTTTCTTTCCCATGTTTTGACTAATCAATGCTATTTTCATACAATTTTAAAACCTCTTGTTTAAACTGTAATTAAACTGGTTCATCTTAAAAAATAGAGTAATAGGCCTCTAGTCATGGAGAAGGTAAATAGAAAGATTAATTACTAAAAACATATTGCTTCATATACAGGTAAAAACAGGTTTGATTTTTTTCTATGTCTACATCACAGCAAAGAATAACTTTGTGTGAGGGATAAGATGAGGTGTTAGTATAGTATCTGCCAAACAGTAGATTCTTAAATGTTTGTTGACTAATTGATTGTTACTATCCAGAGAGTTGGATTTTTAGTGTGAGAACCTGGGTTCAAATCCTGTCTTTATTAATTGTTATCTATGAAACTTTTACATTTCTTCATCTGTATTATAAGGGCACTGACTACATGATTTCAAATTTTCCTTCCATTCAGACAATTAGAGCTTCTACAATTATTTTGACTTATTAGTTACACCATTCTTATTGCATCATTGGTTGGTTGTTATTCTTTATGCTCTAAGAGGACCAAAATGACATCATTGCATTGGGGTCAAGGTACAGTGTGTCCTCCTGTGACTGATCAGACCAATTCAAGCTCAGGAAGTCTCTATCCCAGGTCTGGCAAAAATGGTCCATATGACATTTGGAGTAGAGATGTCTCTAAACTTATACATCTCACATTTCTTTTGAGCAACTGCAATTCTTTTTTAAATAACATTTTATTTTTTCCCAATTACATGTTAAAATAATTTTTAATTTTTTTTGAAGTTTCAAATTCTAAATTCTATTCTTCTCTTTCTCCTTCCCTTCCCTCACCTCTCCCTGAGATGGTAAGCAATCCAATATAGGTTATAATGTGCAATCATGTAAAACATTTCCATATTATTCATTCTTTACAAAAAAGAAAGTAAAAAGTAGTATGCTTCAGTCTATATTCAGACAATATTAATTCTGTCTCTGGAGACACACAGCATGTTTCAGCATGAGTATTTTGGAACTATCTTGGATCATTGTATTGCTGAGAATAGCTAAGTCATTCACAGTTCTTCATTGTACAATATTGCTGTTGCTGTATACAGTATTCTTCTGGTTCTGCTCACTTCATTTTGCATCCGTTCATGTAAGTCTTTCCAGGTTTTTCTTAAATCTGTCTACTCATCATTTCTTGTAGCACAATAGTATTCCTTTACATTCATATACCACAACTTGTTCAGCTATCCCCCAATTGATGGGCATCCCCTTGGTTTCCAATTCTTAGCCACCACAAAAAGACCTGCCATAATTTTATTTTGTACAAATAGATACTTTCCCCTTTTTTATCTCTTTGGAATATAGACTGGCAGTGGTATTTCTGGATCAAAGGTTATACACAGTTTTATAGCCCTTTGAGCATAGTTTCAAATGAGCTACTGTAATTCTGCTTTCATTAATGTATGTTTAAAAAGGTATTCTCAAAGGTGTTTTTCTTAAGTGGGGGATGGATGGGAAAGGGAGAAGGGGACCAACAATAGTGATGCAAAAAATGTAGAAAAGGAAGAAAATAGAGTCATTGATGGCTTTTAAAATAATATGAAGGGAAGAAGGAAGTCCAGAAGAAAAGTTAACCAACTTTGAAAGTAACATATTGAATTTATTATATAACTTTTGGAAGTAAATGGTAAATAACGGAGATTTATTTTCATGTATTAAAAAAGTATAATAAAGGGGAGATTTTTTTGTGACACTGTCACAATTGGATCACAATCTCTAGGAAGAGCTGTGGTTCCAAGGAATGGAAATTAAGTAACCCTTTACATGATGTAGTTCAAAGATGGGGAAGAGGAATAGAACTCCTTGGACACCAAGATCCCACTGGAGACATGATAACTTTAATATATATCTAAAATGTCAATATTGTGTAATTTTCTTTTGCTAGTTATATCACCTTATCCCTGTCAACTGCTTAGGTTTGTTCCCTCATCTATAAAAGATGGGTGTAAAAAAGTTACTGAATTGAAGTGAAAAGAGCACTGGCCTTGGAATTAGTATCAAATTAGATATTATGTGTAAAGTGTTCAGCACAATGCCTGGCATATAGTAGACACTATATAAATAAAATGCTAATAGTAGTAATGACAGTAGTAGTAGTGGTGGTGGTAGTAGTAGTAGTAGCAGCAGCAGCAGCAGCAGCAGCAGCAGCAGTAGTAGCAACAGCAGCAGTAGTAATGGTAGTAACATTGGTAATAGTGATGGTGATGCCTCTGGTGGTGGTTCCAGTCAGGGAAGTAGAGGTTGCAGCAGCAATAGTGGAGGTAGCAGTAGCAGTCCTGGAATTAGTTCATTCCTTAGTTAATTAGTGCGAATAACTCATGCTTGTGACTATGTGACCAAACATAGGCTCTTAAAATCTTTAAATCTGTTTTCTTATCTTTTAAGTGAAGTATCTTAAAAGAGGCAAAAGTGCTTTGCAAACCTCAAAGTACTATAGAAATGGGAGCTAATGATATTAGATATTTCCTTAATTCCTCTCTGGCTCCACGATTGCAGATTTTATGGATAATGTGACTATGCTTCATTTGATAATGAGTTAGTCATGGAGTGGAGAAAATGGGCAGTTCCATTCTTATTCAAATGAGACAAATCTATTCCTAACATTTGGGTGAATTGCTTCTTATGAATGCTATACTGAAAATGGTTATTGTAAAGCTGTTTTGCACATTACTCATTACATTGGAGGCAGGCAAAAATTTTGAGAGCTACTTAAGAATGCTTAAGAACCTCATAAAATCTAAAGAGTATTTCCATTACAATTATTAGGATTAAGCTAGCAAAAGAAAAAAAAAAGTAAAATCAGTGTGCTGTGACATTTCACCAAATATTGTTTTCACTTACAAATGATGCTACCATCACTTAGGAGCAGCCTCTACCTTGAGCTTGATATAGTGGCATGCTAGAGTCAACACTAGCTAGATCCCATTGTTAAATTTTCACTGTGAGACTTCACACTTCATAAATTGACCATCCTATACATGAATGCTTGGTTTATTGTTTTGTTGACTGTATAAACTTAAGAAAGTGTTAACAATGCAGATTAAAATTAAAAGGATATTTCCATTTTTTTTTGCACACCTCTCTATTACTCTATAAGCATAGCTTGAGCTCAATAGGACTTCAGTAGAAGGCTCAGGAAATTAAGTCATCAATAGAAGAGAGGCCTGGTGACTGTAAGCTAATAGTAACACTAATATTAACTAGTATTTATATGTGCTTTAATGTTTGCAGAGTATTTTATGTTATTTCATTTGAGTCTTTCAATAACCCTGGGTTCATATCTTCTGACGATGCCACCCTCAACTAATCCTTGTTGTTGTCAGGTACTGCCTTTTTAAATAATTTTTTAACTTTCTCTGTGACTTTGAAGAACTGTATCACTTCCCTCCCACTTTATCTCATCCTCTTCCATTCTTATGACTTTAATATCTAAATGATAATCCTTCTAGCACCTTATTTTGATAATTCCTTGCACACTTCAAATCTTCTGACATATCTCTATTCTATTTCAGCCAATCATTGATCAGAACTTTACTAAACTGATTCATCTCTAAATTCTGAAGTGCTAAATTCCCCTGAGAGTCCTTCTCTTATATATTTCCACCTCTCCTACTTCCTTATTTCTCCTACAACTCTTCTTTGCCCCTTTCATGATTTTTTATTTCTAAATTTGTCCATATTTTAAGTCTATTAACTTTATTATAATCTTTTCCTCCCTTATGTAGCTTCGACCTTATGACCAGTCATTTAAATAATTTCCTTTCCTTTACATTTCATGTGGCAATAGGACATATTAGATTTAGAAATGATGAAACTAATAGTTCTGCATCATGTGATCACTCACATAGTTGCCTGCCCCCTCCCTTCTTTTCAGTTCCTTCTTGTGAGTTGTGTTCTCCTATTAGAATGAGGGTGAGGACATTCTTTTTGCTTGTATTTGTATCCCCATCACTGAGCATAATGACTGTAACATACTAAGTCCTTAACAAATGTTTGTTGACTCTTTGATACATTTGTTGTATAGTGCATAGACACAGAACTAAAGAACAGAGGAAATTGGGGCAGGGTAACAGTGTGTATATGGAGCTGCATCAGATCTGAAGTAAATAGGAGTAGAATCCATTAGAGGCAAGATCTATCTCTCCCAAAGTCACTCATGGCAGGGACTAATGGCAACAGAAAATTAATTCCAAAACTAGGAGAAATCTAAGACTACCTTGAGTTCTAGTTCTGGGGGATTCACCATCAGAAAGGAAGGAGACAGAAAATGAGTGATGGGGAAATATCAACTACCTAAAGAGGAAAAGAAAATTAAAAATATAAGCACAAGCAAATAAATCAACAAGGAAGGTATTATTAACAGAAGGAAAGATGGGTTTCAGTATAGCCAAATGAACCCAAATATCTGAATAAACATTGCAAGACAGAGGGAATGGAATCAACTTGATAAGGTAGAGAAACTTGAGCATTCCCAAGAGACCATGAAACCACAGCTAGATGTTCTCAAATTGTTCAAGAGAAAAATAAGATCCATGAAAAAAGAATTTATGGCCTGAAGAGCAGAAATAATCAGCAGAATAAGAAAAAAAACTTGAATCCATGATGATGAGTCTCTCCAGAGAAACAAGAGAGAACAATTGAAGTAAATACAAGTATGCAGAAATGAAGTACAATATGGAATAAGAAAAGTAATAGCATTAAAACAATAGCATTAAATAATCCATAATTTCTATGTAATCAAAACATGACACATAACCTCCCCAAAAATGAACACCAGAATGCAAGAAATAATACCAGAAAACTGCCCAAGATTTCTGAACACAGAAAATAGGGTCAACCGAAAGAATTAAGATGCCTTCAGAAAACAAAACAAAAGGAAACCAGCAACAAAATCAAAGATGCAATAGTGGTTAAAATTAACAACTGTAATGACATACAACAATTTTTTCAAGTTATCAGAAGGACATTTATAAATAAAATAAAGTAAATTTGTATAATACAAGACTATTCTTAATCTACCAGAAACAATAGAAGAGAACAGAATAAAATATACTCTGAACAACAAAAGAGATCAAATTGCAACCCAACTGTGACATACTGTGCAAACCTAAGCCTAACCATCCATGAAAAAACATTGGATTCAATAAAAGTGAGGCATTTGAATCATTCCTACTGAAATGACATAAGGAGAAAGTCAAGTAAATCAGCATCACTGAATAAATGTCAAGTATCTGGATAAAAATATCAAGGTCAATAGGAATATTATTTTAGGATATAGAGATATATTAAGTCCTAAACTGGCAAATCAATCCAGAGTGGAAAGGACAGATGACATCTGTCAAATTCAAAGTTACATCTTAAAGTAAGAATGGAAGAGAAGAACAAAGGTTCAAATAGTAAATGACCTGAAGAGAGTCACGAAGTCAATTAATAAGCACTGGTGAGTTCAGATATGCAGATATTTTGGACATAGTCACAGAAAAAATAGAATATTGGCAGTAGTGTGCTGGTAAATATTTAACAACTGCCTCTCTATAATGTTCTTAAGAGTTTTCTTAATTCTTGTGACACACTTAAGTTTAATCTGCATCATTAAAATTTTTTCCATAATTTTATTAAATCTTCTCCATAATTTTATTAAATCTAAACAATCAACAAAATAATACATCAAAGCCTTTATTTATGGCATAGAAAATTTCCAAGGTATAAATATTCACATTGAAAATTGAATAATATTTTCCCTTGAGCTTTTTTGAAGTGGGTCCAGCACATCCCTGTTTTAGGGTTAGAGAAGGTAGTACTAAGAAACTGAAATAGAGTCATTGAAAGGACTTGAGTAAAAAAGCATAAAGGTATTCTTGGAGGAGCCAGTATTATAGGGAATATAAAGAAGTAAATTATTGAGTTATTAAGGTTCAAACTTAGTCATTGTTGAGTAGACAAAAGAAGTACTCAGACATTGAGGAATTGGGATTGCAAGACCAAAATTGTCCCAGCAGAGAGATTGATTTGATAGTAAAGTAGTAGAAGTCTCCTATTCCTCTTGCCTAAGTTATGTAAATATTGATCCTGGAAATTAGGACATGGCTAAGTCTTCAGATGAGAGTACGTAGGCTCATCAGTCAAGGTAAGAAAAACATAGGAATAGGCAGTCAGGCAGATCATTGCAATCCATACAGTTTACTCAATGAAATTACATACAGGGGACAAAGATCCAGCCTCATAGCAGGAAGGCTTAGGTAATTCTGCTTCTGACATTTACTAGCTGTATTACTCTGTGCATATTACTTAACTTCTCAGTGTACTAGGAAACTGTAATACTATATGCTGCCAGAAAGGTGCCACTCTGCAACGGCAAAAGGAGTTTCCTATGCCACGAAATCATAAATCCAGCCTATATTTTTGTTGTTCATTCATTCAGTCATATCCAACTCTTCATGACCCCATAGGCCATAACATACCAGGCCCTTCTATTCTCCACTATCTCTTGAAGTCTGTCCAAATTCATGTTTATTATTTCTATGACATTACCTCTGTATCTTATCTTCTGCCTTTCCTTTTCCTTCTTACCTTCAATTTTTCACAACATTAAGATCTTTTTATTGAGTCCTGTCTTTTCAATTATGTGGACAAAGTATTTAAGCTTAAGCTTCAGTTTTTGACCTTCCAGTGAATTGCCTGAATTAATTTCTTTAAGTATTTGCTGATTTGATCTCCTTGCTGTTCAAGGGACTCTAAAAACTCTTTTCCAGCACAATTTGAAAGTGTTGGTTCTGTGGTGATCAATTTTCCCTATAGTCCAACTCTCACAGTCATACATTGCTACTGGAAAAAAAAAACCACACAAAAAAAACATAGCTTTGACTATAGGGATCTTTGTTGGCAAGTTGATTTCTCTGCTTTTTAGTATGCTGTCCAGATTTGCCATAACTTTCCTTTGAAGAAGCAAGCATCTTTTAATTTCATGTCTGTGGTCACCATTTGCAGTGATCTTTGAGTCCAAGAATATAAAATCTGACACTGCTTTTATTTCTTCTCCCTCTATTTGCCAGGAAGTGATAGAATCAGCTGCCAAAATCTTAGTTTTTTGTTTATGTTAAGCTTCAAGCCAGCTTTTACACTCTCCTTTTTCACCCCCCTCAAGAGTTTTCTTAATTCTTCTTCATTCTCTACTATCAGTATGGTATCTGTATATCTGAGATTGCTGATATTTCTCCCAGAAACCTTAATTTTGACTTTTGATTCATCCAGCCTGACATTTCACATGATGTACTCTGGATATTGTTGTTTGTCCTTCATTATCAAAGAGGATTGTGACATTAGGAAGGTGATGCCATGACATTCAAGTGACTTGGATTTAAGTGAGAGAGGGTGGCACAAAATCACCAGCCCCACTTTCTCCTCTGGAGCCATCTGAGTCTAGTGGCAAGATATAGATCAGGATGACTGGAGATGGTTGTGGATACAGTGGGAGACCTTGGCCTTTTTAAGCTAAAGTCTTTGACAGATTTCAGTTTGACTGAGGTAATGTCCATTCAGTTATTAAGGCTTGGTAAGAAGGAGGCAAAAAATGACCTCTTTTACCTAGAAAAAAAATCAATCTGGGAGGGGAAGACCCTCAGATTTTTTAGTCAAAATAAAAATATTTGCTATTTACATTCACTCTGAGCTAATCAGGACCTAAACAATGACCAAGTGGGGCTTGGCCAGTGACCTTTTGTTGGTCAATCAATGAGAGCCAGAGTGATTTGGATTTAAGACATGGTTCTTAAGTAAGAAATCTAGCTGGTAAACCCCAATATATCTTGCAAAATTTCAAAGATCAAAATTTACTTTCCTTTTGGTGGAGAACCCACAGGAAAGGAAGGAAAGGAAAGGTATGGGAAGGAAGGAAGGAAGGAAAAAAAGAAAGAGATATGTTGCCCAACTGGCCAGTTCCAGGTGGGTCCCCAGTGGTGCAGCTCCTACTACTCACACAGGTTGTTGTTTGTCCTTCATTCTTGAAGAGAACTATAACATCAGGGTGGTGATGCCATGGCATGTACATGAATTGAATTTAAGTGAGAGAGGATTGTGCAAAGTCACCAGCCTCACTTTCTCTACTAGAGCCATCTGGGTCCAGTGGACAGATAGAGATCAGGGCAATTGGAGATGGCCCTTAGTCTGAATATAAGTTAAATAAAAAAATAAAGTGACAACATAAAGCCTTATTGCACTCTTCTTAAAATCTTAAACCAATCAGTAGTTCCATGTTTTGTTCCAACTGTTGCTTTTTTGGCCCACATACTGGTTCCTCAGGAAACAGGTAAGATGATCTGATACTCCAATCTTTTGAGGATTTGCCACATTTTGTTGTGAACCACACATTCAAAGGCTGATGTCATCTCTGTTATCATTTTAGTACTGTCCATAAGGTTTTCTTGGCAAAGATGCTGGAGTGGTCTGCCATTTTTTTCTCTAATGGATCACCTTTTGTCAGAACCCTCCACTATGACCTGTCCAACTTAGGTAACCCTACATGGCATGGCTTATGGTTCCATTGAGCTATGCAAGTTCTTCTGCCACAACAAGGTAGTGATCTCTTTACTACTGTTTACTTTGAAATCCATTAAAATACAGAAAATAGATTTATTTTATTTTCTCAGTTGATATTTTGCAAACTGAACCACAGACTGAATTTAAGGCATATCATGAAACACGTTAGTAGTATACCAAATTTCATCAAATTCATTCAACTGTCTTCAGATATATCATGGTACAAGCAATTGAAGCAGTGATATCCCTTAATTTAGTCTTCTCGTCACTCTTGATATGCAAATTCATAGTAGAAGAAACCAAACTTCAAGTTGGAAGACTGACAATATTAGGATGTTTTGTACATGAAGTTTGGGAAAAACATAAATGGGATTTCAGGTTTTACATATTCTTTAGAGGTGGAAAGTGTAAGTTTTTGGCAGAACTAGGGATGCACAGGAATGGATTGTAGTAATAGTGAGCAGCAAGGAAAGGAATGGAGCATGAATAGAAGAGTCATGCAGAGAAGATATCAGACAGATGAATGTGTTTAGAACAGAGGTCATAAGGAGGAAAAGGAGTAAGAAGAAAGTGACTTTAGACAATCAAAAACCTGGGGGAAGAATTTTAATTTCTCTTATCTTACCTTTGTCCTCCCTACAAGAATTTTCCCCTTCCTTTGGTTTTGTCTCTTAAAATATACTATTAGAAAGAACTCTAGGGGGATGGAGCCAAGATGGCAGAATGAGAGCAGTGACTTGCTTGAGTTTTCCCCCAGATCTCTTGAAATACCTGTAAAAAATGGCTCTAAACAAATTCTAGAGCAGTAGAACCAACAAAAAGACAGAATGAAATAAATTTCCAGGCCAAGACAACCTGGATGGTTAATTAGAAAGGTCTATCACACCAGGCTGAGAAAGAAATGCAATTTCACATGTGTGGGCACGTGGGCAAAAAACCAAACCTCAGAGAACCTGGAGCAGGCCTTAGGGGACTGAATCCTGGCAGCTATGGTGGTTTCCTGACTACTCAACCCACGAATGACAAAGAGAACTTAGAAGGTCAGTAGGAAAAGCCTGTCACTGTGGTGAGAGAGAAGCTTGGTCCTAGCCCCAGTCCCTGGTGCAGCACCAGGGCAATGGCTGCTTCCTGAGCTTTTGGCCCACAGACTGAGGTTATCCAGTGGCTGATCAGAGGGAGATTGCAAGTATCTCTTTGCTGGTGCTGAGGAAGGATTCTTTTGCTTTGTCTGTGCTTGGATCTGGGTCACAGTTCTGGGTGGTGATCCTTGGACAAGGAGGAGTGCTGGTGTGGTGGAGCTTGTAGTTGGGGTGGAGAGGGAATCCTCCTCACAGATCCAAGGCAGAAAAGAGTGCTTGTGGTCACTGATAGACCAGAACACAGGCCAGGAAAGGAATAAACACCTCACCCTTGATCATACCACCTTGGAAGAACTGAAAAGTTACAGATCCCTAGAAGTATCTCTGAAAACAGCTGCACAAAATCCCAAAGCTTGGAACAGTACATTCTCCACACTGGAAGCAGACCCCTACCTAAACAAAATTTAAAACTCAAGTAATTGGCTGTGATCATGAGAAAACTATGCAAAAAGTCAGACCATAGAATCTTTCTTTGGTAAAAAAGATCAAAACATTCAACCAGAAGAAGACAACAAAGTCAAAGCTTCTACATCCAAAGCCTCCAAGAAAAATATGAATCGGTCCCAGGCCATGGAAGAGCTCAAAAAGGATTTTGAGAATCAAGTAAGAGAAGCAAAGGAAAAACTGAGAGGAGAAATGAGAGTGATGCAAGAAAATCATGAAAAACAAGTCACAGCTTGCTAAAGGAGACCTAAAAAAATTGCTGAATGAAATAACACCTTAAAAAATAGCCTAACCCAAATGGCAAAAGAGGTCCAAAAAGCCAATGAGGAGAAGAATGCCTTCAAAAGCAGAATTGGCCAAATGGAAGAGGATTCCAAAAGCTCAGTGAAGAAAATAATTCCTTAAAAATTAGAATGGAGCAATTGGAAGCTAGTGACTTTATGAAAAATCAAGACATTGGAAAACAAAACCAAAAGAATGAAAAAATAGAAGACAATGTGAAATATCTAATTAAAAAAAAACTGACTGAGAAAGTAGACCAAGGAGAGATAATCTAAAAATTATTGGACTGTCTGAAAGCCACAATAAAAAAAAGTCTAGACATCATTTTTCAAGAAATTATCTAGGAAAACTGTCCTGATATCCTAGAACCAGAGGGTAGAATAGAAATGGAAAGAATCCACCCACCACCTCTTGAAAGAGAAACCCAAAGGAAAACTAGGAATATTGTAGCCAGATTCCAGAGTTCCCAGGTCTAGGAGAAAATATTGCAAGCAGCCAGAAAGAAACAATTCAAGTATCATGGAAACACAATCAGGATAACACAGGATAACACAAGACTGGAGGGCTTGGAATATGATATTCCAGAGGGCAAAGGAAATAGGATTACAGCCAAGAATCACCTATTCAGCAAAACTGAGTATAACACTTCAGGGTAAAAAATGGATATTCATTGAAATAGAGGACTTTCAAGCATTCTTGATGAAAACATCAGAGCTGAATAGAAAATTTGACTTTCAAATACAAGACACAAGAGAAGCATGAAGATGTAAACAGAAAAAAGAAATTATAAGAGACTTATTGAGGTTGAACTGTTTACATTCCTGCATGGAAAGATGATATTTGTAACTCATAAGACCTTTGTCAGTATTAGGATAGTTGGAGGGAAGATTATATGCATAGATAGATTGATAGATAGAGGGCACAGGGTGAGTTGAAGATGAAGGGGTGATATGTGGAGAATAAAATTAAGGGGTGAGAGAGGATTATACTGGGAGGAGAAAGGGAGAGGTAGAATGAGGTAAATTAACTCCCATAAAACAGACAAGAAAAGGCTTTTACAGTGGAGGGGAAGTGGGGGAAGGTGAGAGGGAATGAGTGAATCTTATTCTCATCGGATTTGATTTAAGGAGAGAATAACGTACACACTCAATTGGATATGGAGGGCTATCTTACCCTACAGGAAAATGGGGAGAAGGAGATAAGAGAGTGGGGGGGATGATAGAAGGGATGTAAGATTGGGGAAGGGGGTAATCAGAAGCAAACACTTCTGAGGAGAGACAGGGTCTAAAGAGAGAATAGAATAAATGGTGGGTGGGATAGGATGAAGGAAATATAATTAGTTTTCCTCAGCATGACTACCATGGAAGTGTTTTGCATGACTACACTAGTATAATCTGTATCGAGTTCCTTGCCTTCTTAATGAGGGTGGGTGGGGAGAGAGGAAGGGAGAAAATTTGGAACCCAAAGTTTTAAAAACGAATGTTAAAAAAAATTGTTTTCATATGTAACTGGGAAATAAGATATACAGGCAATGTGGTATAGAAATTTATCCTGATCTACAGGAAAATAGAAAAGGAGGAGGATAAGAGAAAGAGGGGAAGACAGAAGGGAAGGAAGATTAGGGGAACGAGTATTCAGAATGCACGACGTCTTGGGGTTGGGGGAGGGATGAGATAGGGAGAAAATTTGGAACTCAAAATCTTGTGGAACTGAATGTTGAAAACTAAAAATAAATAAATTAATGAATCTTTAAAAAAAAGAACTCTAATAACTGTTCTTCCAAAAGAACATGGAAAGCCATTCATTTATCTTCTCTCCCAAGGAAAGACAAAACAATACAAAAACTTTCCTGTATAGCAAGTCTCAAACACAATTGAGAAGACTAGAAATACTCAATGGTATTGCAGTTGTGCTGTAACTTTTTATTTTTATAGGCCATAATTCCCAATTTGGAATTTTTTCTTGTTAAGGAAAGAGTAGTGTTTTGTTGAGTAGTGTGGTACTTATTTGTGGATGAATGAATCAAAGATGAATGAAAATAATTCATTGGGTGCTGACTATTTGCTAAAGTACATTGCCGAGTGCTTGGGATACAAATACTACATTGTGACAGTACCTGCCCTTGGTATTTTCTAGTGGGTGAAGCAACATTTAAAGGGGAACAGTGGCCAGTGAAAGGCCTGGGAAAGTTACGTTCTCAAAGACACAATGATGATGAGTGGAACAGTAGAACAATCTATTGTCATTACTATCCAGAGACAATGATAGTGGTGATTTAATTGCAGTTCTCTGAGTAAAAGATTGGAAAGGGAGGGGAAATTTGCACTTGGTGACAGGGTGGAAAATGGCTAGAGTGAAGATAAGGGTCATGTCCCAGAGAGTACAGAACCTAGTGGCTTGGTTGATCATAGGCTAGCCTCCAGTGGTCTGGTTTGGAGGGTAAGGCACTTCTAGGAGTAGCAGGATGAAAAATGCAGCATAATTTAGGTATTGTTTTCATATCTCACCTTCTGTGACAGCAGATTGGCAGCTATATGAAACAAAAAAGGCATAGTATTCAGAAAATTGCGGCAAAATTACACAAAACTAATAGATTCAGTTTATCTGATTGTCCTGCTAGTTAGGTCATATGTCTTAATAAATCACAGGGTTTCATTTTTATTTATTTATTTATTTTTAGTTTTCAACATTTACTTCTACAAGATTTTGAGTTCCAAATTTTCACCCCATCTCGCCCCTCCCTCCACCCCAAGATGGCATGCATTCTGAATACCCCTTCCCCTAGTCTGCCTTCCTTTCTATTTCTTCCCCCCTTCCCCTTCCATTTTCCTGTAGGGCAGGATAGATTTCTGTACCCCATTTCCTGTATTTCTTATTTCCCAGTTGCATGTGAAAACATTTTTTTAAAACATGAGTTTTTAAAACTTTGGGTTCCAAATTTTCTCCCTTCCTCCCTCCCCACCCACCCTCATTGAAAAGGCAAGCAACTCAATATAGGCTACACATGTGCGGTTATGCAAAACACTTCCATAGTAGACATGCTGTGAAAAACTAACTCTATTTCCCTTAATCATATCCTGCCCCCCCATTTTTTCTATTCTTTCTTTTGACTCTGTCCCTCCTCAGAAGTATTTGCTTCTGATTACCCCCTTTCCCAATCTGCCCTCCTCTCTATCATCCTCCTACTCTCTTGTCCCTTCCCCTCCTATTTTCCTGTAGGGTAAGACAGATTTCCATACCCAACTGAGTGTGTATGTTATACCCTCTTTAAGTCAAATCCTATGAGAATAAGATTCACTCATTTCCTCTCACCTTCCCCCATTTCCCCTCCACAATAAGAGCCTTTTCTTTTCTATTTTTTTGTGAGATAATTTACCCCTTCTACCTCTCCCTTTCTCCTTCTCCTAGTATAATCCTCTCTCACCCCTTAATTTTATTCTCCAGACATGACCATAGGGGTTCATTAATATCTGTTTTTCTACCACTTGTTTCAGCCTTCTATACTACTGTCCCAATGAAGTAATGAAGTGCCCTTTAAATCCAAAGTTACTTTAAAAGGAGGTGAACTTGGTTTCATCTTTGCTAATTTTCCAGTTATCTGTTCTGATGCACCAATTTGGATTTTGGCTTGTACTCTGTCCCCATGTGTGATTCATCCTGATTCTGGATTTGACTTCCTCTCTACCTCCAAGGGCCTTACTACCCCGTATAGTAATTCCTGGATGCTTTTAATTTTTAAAAATGGATAATTGTGTGTGTTCTTTGCTCAGCTAATCTAACCAGCTTTCCCTTTTCCTCCTTGGGGAATTCAGGTTTTCCAAATTGTAGGCCAGGCTGCCTTCTTCTGGATTCCATCACTGCACTTTGATCTTTGGCTTAGATGAAATTTAATAACCTGAATCTCTATCTTAGTTTTAGCATCATCTGCCCCCAAGCTGGCCACTTTTTGAAATTAACTGCAAAGCATGCTTCTCTGATTCTAAGCTTCTTTAAGGCAGTTATTTGAACCACTAATTTATCTGCAACACATCTGATCAAAGAAGGCTAACCCTTGGTTACTAAGCACTATTTGCTCAGAGCTGACACTTTTGAAGCCTTGTGGACTTATGTCAATAAATCAATCCTATAGAACCTTTTAGCTATATCTGATTCTTCTGTAAACATGTAGATTCTTCTAAATAGCTAGAAGAATAATACACTTTTAATCTCAGTTGTGTATATATTTAAAGAATCAATCAACAGATATTTGTTAAACACTAAACATCACCAGTAACTTTTAGTGCTAGAAAGAAATTTAGAAACCAGGCATATAAATAATTCATTTTATAGATTAAAAAACTGAAACCTGGAAAAGTCAAGTAACTTGCCCAAGGTTACATCATCAATGGTAGAGATAACCCAATTCTGATTTAATGGCAGAGTGTGTTATACAACAGCAGCCTTGTGTCCTTCACTGGTACTTGAAAAAAGTTTGCTTGATTCTTTATTCTATATCTTTGTTTTTTTTTTTCCCTGGTGAAAATGGGGACCCAAAACATGTTTTTTTTTTTGCCACATAGAAAAAAGAGATGGAAGAAGTTGATAAAAGCTTAAAAGTGCTATGAATAACTGGGACTAGCAGTAAAGTAAAATAGTGGATAGAATACTAGCTAAGAGTCAGGAAAACCCAAGCTTATATCCTGTCTTAACACTTTTTAGCTATGTGATTCTGGGCAAGTCACTTAACTGATGTAGTCTGTTTCCTTATGTGTAAATGAGGATAATAATGCACCTCCCTGAAAATGTTTCTTTTGGGATCAAAATAGACAATATATAAAGTGACATGTGTACCTTAAAGTACAATATATACATATACAACACACACACACACACACATATACATTTTTGTCATCAGTGGTAGTAGCAAGATTCTAGTATTTTTTCTAACTGTGGAACATAAGTGAGAAAATGCTAGGGAATACATTCTCTTATTATTGAATAATGTTACATAATTATATTAAATATCTAATCCTGATAGGATATTTTTAAACAAGCCATTTAAAAATGAGTATAAGCTAAAATTTCCACAAATAAGTGACAGTTATGGTTGACTTTTATTTAGTCCAAATTGGCTAGTTTCTCCATCACCAATGACAACATCATGAGACTTGTATAGCTCATCATGTTTGGAAAGATCCCAATGCTAACATCGTAGATCTATTGCAAAGTAACTGGTAAAATGTAATGTAATCAATCAAAATATGAAGCATTCAATTCTACAGGTGTGTGAATTGTGTATAAATAAAGATACAATCTGTTTGAGTAATAATATCAGGAGAATATAATAATCAGACTTGGCACCTAGCAGATGGCAGATTGCCAGTGTTATGTAAGCATGAATGCAACATAGATACTGTTTCATGAAATATTTTTCTATTTGTCCAAGAGGGTGAGAGAAATGGTGATAGTCCACTTGAAAGTTGCCATGGATGGATAGGAAAAACAGATGAGAATTTAAGCACTGGAAAGCAATAAGATTAAATCAAACTGGTAAGATTCCATTTGGAAAGAATGTATTGGTTAAATTTCTAACAAAAATCTCTTAGTTAAAACAAACATATCTATTCCTTAGTCTCAAAAACAAAAAACCTGGAAAATATTTTACATAGTTAATCACTGATTACAAGTAGAAATGACGTGATGGGACCTACTACTTGAATAATGCTCTGAAAAGTTACTAACCTTATTCCAAAGTGTACTATAAATTTAAACAAAAGCATATGTGTAGGAACAATGTTTAACTATAGAAGCATATATATATATACATATATATATGCACATGTGAACATGTATATATACTTACACATATATATCATAATTTTTAAAAATAATTTTATTTTCCATTAAGAAGCTTTTATTTTTCTTTTCCTCTTCCCCATTGAAAAGAAAAAAGAAAAAATGTAATGCATAGAAATATTTAACCAAAGCAATTACCACAGTCTACATCTGTCTCATACTACATCTTAAATCTATTACCTCTCTTTCAGGAGGTGGGTAGTATACTTCATCACTGATCCTGTAGAATCATGTTTGGTAACTTCATTGATCAGGATTCTCAAGTAGTTCAAAATTGTTTATCTCTACAGTGTTCTTGTCATTGTATGAATTTTCCTTGTGGTTCTGCTCACTTCACTCTGTATCATTTCACATGAATCTACCTAGGTTTCTATGAACTTATCACTTTGATCATTTCCTTTATCACAATAGTGAACAAATTATAATACACAAACCTAATGGTAGCATTATGTATTAAGAAGATATACTAATAAGAGGAAATTCAGCAACTAGAAGAGAAAACATCATGAAAACTCGTTGGGTGCAGATAAACTGAAGCCCAAAATAGAAACAATATTGTCACTAGAATATATTTCAGACCATGGAGACAGAAAGAGTGATTAGGTTAGGAGGTTTACAAACCTGAAGGGGAAAGGCTTGTTACAGTAATAGGGAAAGAATTCAGTTATCCAGAAATTCGATGAGACTTCTCTTCTTGGTGCATCTTAATGATCATTTCAACCTTCCCAGTGGAAGAATAAACAAGGAAATCATGTATTCTGAGCCAAGTTCTCACTAAGAAGGAAAAAAAAATGGTTGCTGGGATAGAAATGATAGACTTTTTTTGCTTTTGTTGGGGAGAGGAGCAAATATTCCAACTTAAAATTCATACTAAAAAAAACAGGGAAAAGCTGGAATTAATGTAACATGTAGAAAAGATTTTTTGGAGAGATTTCAAAGGTTTCACAGAACATATTGTTAGGAAACCATTGCCTAAAATTCTTTAGTGGGGCATAAGACAAGGAGAGATGAGAAGCTCTCAAGAATGAAGTTCTGAGGTCACAGGAAATGATACTAACAGGGAAGAAAATGAGAATTGATTAGAGAGATCAACCTAAACACACTTGGAATTCACCAACCAGCTCAGATTTTAATAAGACATATAAAAGATGGAATCAAGAACAGGTAATGAAAATTGAATACAAAGGTAGCAAAAAACTGTAAGAATAGGGACAGCTAAAACTAAAATCCCCAATTAAACACCAAATTTGAAGTCTTTAAAATAAAAGGAGATATTAATAAAATTGAAAGTAAGAAAACCATTGAATTAATAAATAAAATGAGAAGCTAGTTTTATGGAAAAACAATAAAATGCATAAATAATTTATTAATTTGATTAAGAAAAGGAGAAAACAAAATGACCAGTATCAAAATGAAAAGTGTAAATTAACTTCCAGTAAAGATGAAATTAAAGCAATTTTTTGGAGCTATATTGCCCAATTATATGCCAATAAATTTAACAAGTGAAATGTTTAAATATTTACAAAACTATAAATTGCATAGATGAACAAAAGATGAAAAAGAATACTTAAAAACTTATCTTAGAAAAAGAAATTGAACAAACCATCAATGAGCTCCCTTAAAACAAATTCCCAGGACCAGACAGATTCATAATTCTATTAAACATTTAATAAAAACCAATAAATTCCAATACTATATAAACTATTTGGAAAAATAGGAAAAGACGAAGTCCTACCAAATTCCTCCTCTGACACAAATATGGTGCTGATACTTAAATGAGGAAGACCAGAAACAGAGATAGAAAAAAAATTGTTAATAAAATACTAGCAAAGAGATTACAACAATACATCACAAAATTCATACACTATGACCAAGTGGGATTTATACCAAGAACGTAGAACTGGTTCAATATTAGGAAAACTATAGGCATAATTAACCAAATTTATAACAAAAACAACACAAATCATATGAATATCTCAATAGATGCAGAAAAAACTTTTGCTAAAATACAACATTAATTTCTATTAAAAACTCTAGAAAGCATAAGAATAAATGGATGTTTCCTTAAAATAATAAGTAGTGTCTATTTAAAAGCATCAGCAAGCATTATTTGTAATAGGGATAAGCCAGAACTTTCCCAATAAGGCCAGAGGGAAACAAGGATGTCCATTATCACCACTATTCAATATTATACTGGAAATGCTAATTACAGCAATAAGATAAGAAAAAGAAATTGAAGGTATTAGAACAGGCAATGAGGAAACAACATTATCATTCTTTGCGGATGATATTATACTTAGAGAATAAATTAAAATTAATTGAAATAATTAATAATTTTAGCAAAGCCATAGGCTATAAAATAAAACTACATAAATCTTTAGCACTTCTTTTATCAACAATATCAAGCATGAAGAGTTCTTTAAAAAAATCAATTTAAAATAACTGCAGGCAATATAAATTGCAGGGGAGTTTACCTGCCAAGTCAGATATATCAAACTATATGAACACAATTATGAAACATGTTTTACTCAAATACAGTCATATCTAAATAATTGAAAAAAATATTAATTACTCATAGGTAGGCTGAGATGATATAAAATAACAATTTTACTTAACTTAATTATTCAGCACCATACTAACAAAACTACCAAAAATTATTTTTTTTGAGATAGAAAAATAATAAAAAAAATTCTTCTGGAAAAATAACAGGTCAAGAATACCAAGGGAATCAATGAAAAAAAATGTGGAGGAAGGTGGCTTAGCAGTACAAGATGTCAAACTATATTAGAAAGTGGTAATCATCAAAACAATCTCATACTGCCCAAGAAATAGAGTGGTGCATCAGTAGAATAGATTGGATATGCAATACATAATAATAAATAATCATAGTAATCTTATGTTTAATAAACTCAATTACTCAAGCTTTTTGGATAAGAACTCATTATTTGGGAAAAAAATGCTGGGAAAACTGGAAAGCAGTTTGGCAGAAGCTAGGTATAGTTCAACATATCTTACCATAAACCAAGTTGACATCAAAATGGGCACATGATTTCTACATAAAGGAAGATATCTAGTTAGGGAATCTAGAATATCTTACCTGTCAGATTTATGGACAAGGAAAGAATTTATGACCAAATAATAGATGAGAATGTTATGTTATATGTAATTGATAATTTTGATGACATTAAGAAAAAGTTTTTTACACACAAAGGAAACAATGAAGCTAATATTTGAAGGGAAGCACAAAATTGGGACAAAGGCATCATTTTTCAAATATATAGAGAACTGTGTGAAATAGTCATTTCCAAATTGATTAATGTTCAAAGGATATGAACAGGCAGTTTTCAGAAGAAAAAATCAAAGCTATCTGTTATACAAAAAAAATAATGTTCCTAATCACTATTGATGAGAGAAATGAAAATTAAAGCAACTCCAAGCCATCACCTCATACATACAAGATTGGCTAATATGACACAAAAGGAAAATGACATAATGGATGGGATGTGAGAAAATTGGGACACGAATTCACTTTTGATGGAGTTGTGAACTGATCCAACCATTCTGGAAAGCACTTTGGAACTATGCCCAAAGGGTAATCAAACGGTGCATATCCTTGATCAAGAAATACCACTATTAGGTCTATATACCAAAGAGATAGAAAAAGAAAAAGGTTCTACATGTATAAAATATTTATAGCAACTCTTTGTGGTGGCAAAAATTGGAAATTGAGGGGATACCCATCAATTGGGAAATGACTAAACAAGTTGTGATATATGATTCTGATGGAATACCATTGTGCTATAAGAAATGAGCAGTGGGAAAAGAACTCACTATTTGACAAAAACTTCTAGGAAAACTGGAAAATAGTATGGTAGAGAGTACACATAAACCAACATCTTATACTGCATACCAAGATAAGGTCTAAATGGTTACATGATTAGACATATAGAGTGATACTTTAAGTAAATTAGGAGAGGAAAGAATAGTTTACTTATCATATCTATGGAGAAGGGAAGAATTTATGATGAAACAAGTGATAGGGAACATTATGAAATGCAAAATGGATAGTTTTGATTACATTAAATTAAAAAGGTTTTGCACAAACAAAGCCAATGTAACCAAGATTAGAAGGGAAGCAGAACTTGGGAAACAAATTTTACTGCCAGTGTTTCTGATAAAGGCTTCATTTCTAAAATATATAGTGAACTGAGTCAAATCTATAAGAATATAAGTCATTCCCCAAATGATAACTGGTCAAGGGATATTAACAGACAATTTTCAGATGAGGAAATTAGAGTTTTCTGTAGTTATATGAAAAAAAATGCTCTAAATCACTATTGATTAGAGAAATGGGAATTAAAACAATTCTGAAGTACCACTTTATAACTGTTGGATTGTTTAATATGATGTAAAACAAAAATGATAAATGTTGGAGATGTGGGAAAATTGGAAAACTAATGCATTGTTGGTGGAGTTATGAACTGATCCAACCATTTTGGAGAGAAATTTGGAACTATGCCCTTAGGGCTACAAAACTGTGTATACCCTTTGACCCATCAATACTACTTCTAGATTTATATTCCAAGAGAAATCATAAAAAGTGGAAAAGGAACCACATGCCCAAAAATATTTATAGCAGCTCTATTTCTGATGAAGAGTTGGAAATTAAGAGAGTGCTCTTCAATTGGGAAATGTCTGAACAAATTGGGGTATATGGATGTAATGGAATACTGTGTGCTGTTTTGCTATAAGAAATGACGAGCAGGTGGGTTTCAGACAAACCCGGAAAGAATTACATTAACTGATGCTGAGTGAAGTGAGCAGAACCAGGAGAACATTGTATATAATAACAGCAACATTGTGTGGTGATCAGTTTTGATAGACTTGGCTCTTCTCAGCAATACAATGATCTAAGACAGGGGTGGGGAACCTGTAACCTCAAGGCCACATGTGGCTTTCTAGTTCCTTAAGTGCAGCCCTTTGACTGAATCCTTTAAGGGCTGCACTTGAGGATCCAGAGGGCCTCATGTGGCCTTGAGGCTACAGGTTCCCCACCTCTGAATTCTGAGGCAATTCCAAAAGACTCATAATGAAAATGTTATCCACATCCAAAGAAAGAACTATGGAGCATGAATGCAGATCAAAACTTACTATTTCCTCCTTTTTTTCTTTCTCATGGTTTTTCCTTTTGTTCTGATTCTTCTTTCATGACAGGACTAATATGGAAATATGTTTAATATGATTATACATGTATGACTCATATCAGATTGTTTTCTGTTTGGGTGAGGGAGGGAGAGAGGGGGACAGAGAAAAAGAGGGAGAAAAAATTCAAACTCAAAATCCTATAAAAGTGAATGTTGAAAACTAAAAAAAGAAAGAAAGAAATGATGAGCAGTACATCTTCAGAAAAAACCTAGAAAGTGTTATATGAACTGATGCAAAGTGAAGTGACTGGAACCAGGAGAACATTACACACACTATCAGCAACATAGTGTGATGATTAGCTTTAAATGAATTAACTATTCTCAGCAACATAACGATCCAAAACAATTCTGAAGGACTTATGATGAAAAATGCTATCCATCTCCAGATAAAGAACTGATTGGATTCTGAATGCCCATCAAAATATACTTTCTAACTTTTTAAAAATTTGTTTTTATTTTTATTTTTTGGTCTATTTTTTTTTGCAGTGTATCTAGTACAAAAATATATTTTGCATGGCTGAAAATATATAATCTATATCAGAGTATTTGCTTTCCAATGCAAGTGGGGGGGAATTGAGGGATGGGATTTGGAACTCAAAAAATATTTAAAAAATGTTAAACATTTTTATGTGTAGTTGAAAAAAATAAAACTTTTAAAAATGAGATGAGGTTGCTATGGAAAACTAAGAGCAGAAAGAAGTATGTAGGAATACTTAGTTATTCTGGCAAAAAGAGAAAGATGAAACAAGTAATTTAACCAATGTTGAGGCAGAGAGCACCTCCCTGGGTCTTCCTGTAATGAAAAATCAAACTACTATGTACTTGCTAAATCACCACCAATGATCTTTGAGAGTTCTTGGAGAATAAGAGAAGTATTAAAAAAAAAAAGTGGAGAAGGGCAAAGGGAAGAAAATGGAGCTTAAAATTTATTGGACAGTCAGAATAACTGATACGTTACAAAATTCTAGAATATAATATTTAAGGTATAGTTAATTAATGGGTAGAAAAGGAAACAGTGACAGCTAAAAACCATCATAGTGTCATCAAGAAGAGTTCTTGCCAGACCAATCTAATTCCTATTTTGACAGGATTAATAGACTGAGGTGAATGCTGTAGATACAATTTACCGAAAGCTTTTTACAAAATCCCTCATGTTATCTTGTTGAAAAAAATGAAGAAATATGAATTAGAAGAATGGAATTATCAGAGGCTAAATGGTCAGTTCCACATATTAATCAATAATTAGTCAGTGCAAAATTTTAAAGGTTTCTACTAGAGAACCAAGGGTCTATTTGTGGGTAAATGATGATGAACATTTTTATCATTGATTTTGACCAAGGCATAGGTGATATGCTTACCAGATTTGCATATGACACAAAGGTATGAGATATAGATAACATGTTAGATAACAGAGAATAATTTTCAAAATTATCACTATTAAAATTTATCTTGTTAGATATGCTCTCAAAAGATCTCAGTATACTAGGACTTTGGGTCAAATTGAGTAAGATGAAATGTATTTGGGATAAATGTAAGTTATAACATTTGGGTTTAAACTTTACTTCACAAGTACAATATGGGAGGGGGAGACCTGCCTATTAAATAATTAATTTGAAAAATATTTAAAAGTTTTAGTCAATTGCTGGTTCACTTTGAGATAAGTGTGATATAGTAGAGACAAAGGTTAATGTGAACACAGAGCTACATTAAGAAAGGCATAATATTCAGTAGTAAGGCAGTAATCATCCTGCTGGAGTTTGCTATGGTCAGATCATAATTTGAATATTGTGTTCAATTCTGGATCTCACAATTTAGAAAAGTCATTGATTAGATAGAAAGTTTCCAAGTACCTCTACAGTTGTGAAAAGACCCTGAGAAAATTCCATATGAGGTTTGATTGAACAAACTAGGAATGTTTAGACCAGTGAAGTTATTGTTGTTATTTGTCCTTCATTCTTGAAGAGGACCATGACATCAGGGAGGTGATGTCATGATATGCAAGTGAATTGAATTAAAGTGAGGGAAAGCTGTGCAGTCACCAGCCTCACTTTCTCCTCTGAAGCATGACTGGTGAAGAGAAAAGACATGAAAGAATTGTAGGACTCTGTTTGTCTCTAGAACTGGAGTTCTTAATGGGGTGTGTGTGTGTGTGATGGACACTTTTGACTGTAACGTGAAACCTATGAACCCCTTCTCAGAATAATGTTTTCAAACAATAGAAGGAAAAACTAAATTGCAGATTAGTGAAAATGAAGATGTATTTTTTTTCCTCACCAAAGCTCACACACTCCCTGAAATCTAACCATGGACATGTTGGGAACAAATAAGAAATTTTCAAAGGTACAAATTCAGGTTAGAACCAGGAGGAACTTCCTAACCACTACAGCTACCTAAAAATAAAATGCACTACCACAGGAGTTAATGGTTTCCCTTTCACTAGAGATCTTCTAGCGAAGCTTGAAGAACCATGTGTTGAAAGTTTTAGAGTTGGATTAGATGGTATTTGAGATTCTTTGAAGTGTTAGGATTTTATGATTCTGTACCTTTCCAGCCTTATCTCAAATTGTTATTTTTTATTATACTAACTCAGCCTACTCACAAGCAATTAATATTTTTCTAATTCTTTATGTATTTATATGTCTGAAAAGTGTTTTGTAATTGTGTTCATATAGTTCCTGGGTTTGTCTTGGCAGGTAAACTCCCAAGTATTTTATGAAGTCTATAAGTATTTTAAAAGGAATTTCTCTTTCTATCTCTTCCTGCTGAGTTTTGTTGGTGACATGCAGAGATACAAATGATTTGTATGGATTTATTTTATATCCTGAAACTTCGCTAAAGCTGTTTATCATTTCAACTATTTATTTCCATTGATCCTCTATGGATATCTAAGTATATTGTTATATCACATGCAAAGAAGGATAGTTTTGTTTCCTTATTGCTTATTCTTCTTCTTTTGATTTCCTTTTTTTTTCTTGCTATAGCTAGCATTTCTAGTACAATATTGAATAACAATCGTGATAATGGGCACCCTTGTTTCACCCCTGATCTTACTGTGGAGGCATCTAGTTTATTCCTGTTGTAGATAATTCTTGCTCTTGGTTTTAGATAGATACTCCATATCATTTTTAGAAAAGTTCCATTCATTGATATGCTTTCAAGTGATTTTAAAATTTTTAATAATGTTTTATATTTTCTTAATTACATGTAAAGATAATTCAATTTTAAAAAATTTTGAGTTCCAAATATTCTCCCTCCCTTCCTCACATCCTCCTTCCCTAAATGGTTATCAATTTGATGGATGTTACATATGTGCAATCATGTAAAACATATTTCCAAAGTAATTGTGTTGTGAAAGAAAAAATGGACCAAAAGAAAAAATAATCATAAAAAAAATAAAGTGAAAAATAGTATGCTTCAATCTACATTCAGACTCCATCAGTTTTTTCTCTGGATGAGGATAGCATTTTTCATCATGAATACCCTAGAATTGTAGAATCCCTTTCTGACCATGTGTACAGTCCCCTTAGCATCTCTGGGTGGTATGGACCCCCACTACTCTTGCACCTGCTTCTGCTGAAACCTCCATTGCATATAGCTGGTGTCACAGCATTGCTTCGTTATTAGCCACCCTCTAACCCAGTGCCAGAGACCTTTCCTTCTGACTTACTAAATTGTCCTGGGCTGAAAAAAGTCTCATCCTGTCATTTGATTGGTTATGTCAATTTTAGAATTTGATTTGATGCATTATTTAAGGTTGTTTAGAAAGGAATGCTAAAGAGGTCAGTTCTGCTCCCTTTATTCTGACATCTTGGTTCTGCCATCTGCTGGCTATTTCAAACTGGTTGTTCTATGGCAAAAAACTCAAAATATTAAAAAAAATCTATTATCTTCCCCCATAATCCACTCCTTTCCCTAACTTCCCTCATACTATTATGGATACCATAATTTCCCCAATCACCAAGATTTGAAAACTGCATTATCCTCAACTTTTAACTTTTGTTCATCCCATATCCTCAATTCAGTGGCAAATATTGTAATGTCTGCTTTCATAATATCATTTATTTATGTTTCCTTCTCTCTAAACAGCCACCACCCTATTTATTGCCATCATCCCTTCTCATCTGGACTATTTCAATAGGCTTTTATTTGTTCTCCCTGACTCTAGTCTCTCAACACTACAATCTATTATTTACAAAAAATGCCAAAGGGATTTTGTTAAAGTGTAGGTCTGACCATTTCCCTCCTCCATTTGGTAAGCTCTATTCTCTCTCTCTCTTACCCTGAGGAACATATATACCATCCTTTGTTTGGTAATTGAAGCTTTGACTCCTTCATAACTTTCTAGTGTTCTCATGCTTTAACTACTCTCCACATAGTTTACAACTAGTAATGGACTACCTGCTGCTCCTCACAAATAGCATTCTTTCTCTCATCTGTGAATTTTCAATGGCCATCTCCCATAACTGGAATTCTCTCCCTCTTTTCCTCTTTACCTTACACCCTTGACTCTTATAAGTCACAGATCAAATGCTAATTTTTGTTGGAGAACTTCCCATTTCTATCCAGTCACCTGAGCCTTCTCTTCTAAGATTATCTTACTGCTGCTCTGTATCTATGCACTATAGACCAATTTAGTTACATGTTTTTCCCCACCCCATCCCATGTAAGGTTTGAGGGCATGAACTATTTTGCGTATCTGCCTTTCTTTATATCCCTAGAACTAAGCACAATGCTTGTGACACAGTAAGCACTTAATGTATTTTTAATGATTGATTGATATCATATATGAATCATTTGAAGGAACTAGGGATATTTGGCTTGGAAAAAAAGGAAAGACTTGAAGAGGACATGATAATTATCCTCAAATATTTGAAGGGCTGTCATGTAAAGATGATGTAAATTTATTTTCTAGGTTATAAAGGGCAGAACCAAAAGAAAATATTTTAAAGTTGTAAGGAGGCAAATTTAGGGTTGGTATGAAAATACATCTCCCTATGGCTAGAGCTTTCTAATACTGAAATCATTTCCCTCTAGAGTTCCTTACTAGAGTTCAACTAAAGTAATAAAGTTAATTCATATTAAGCTCAGAAATAAATCTAGCACTCCAAAGAACACAGAGGCATTTTAAGAAAACTTTAATGGAAAAGCTTTGTAGGAGGCTCTATCTTACTTAAATGGTCAACTGCTGATTTTTTCTTTTTTTTTTTCTGAACTTAATCAGCTGTAACATAGACACATCACCAAAAGCTAACAATCAACTGGAATAAAAAAAGAAATGTTAGCTTTAATACAGAGCTCACATTTCTTTCTTAGAAGATGCATTTGTTGATGCTTATGGGATACGTCATAAGAGCAATTCTTGTTCAGGTATGAGTTGGACAACATGGTCACTAAAGACACTTCCAATTTCCAAATTCTGTGACTCTGTGTGGAAATGATTTAAATTTTATTTGATGTTCTCACTCACAGATGGGGTCTTTTGTTTATTTTGGGATGGATTCCATCATATTTTATAGATTTTTTTTTACTACATACTGGCTTATACAAAGAGGCTATCTGATACTATATCACAATTGAAAAGTATCTGAGAGCCCCCAACCTGAATATTAGAAGAAAGGGATAGGGGATATTTAGATTACTAAGTCCAAATCCAGAGGCTTTATCCTCAATTTCAAATTTCCCACATTTCTACCCAAGTGTCTTTATCAAAATCTAGTAACTGAAAGATGCTCACTGTTTTTAATATTAGATCTTCAGTATAGAATGCAATTATTTTTATAGTCTCAGCTTTTAAAATGCATAGGTTTTTTAGACTTTTTGAAGCATTTGACCCATTTTAAAATATCTAAAATTTAAAATATCTAAATTTTAAAATAGCTCTCATAACATGTTCTCTTCTGCCAGAAACCTCATATGCACTAGGAGAATTCTAACACTTGTTATTTGGAGGATTCTTTAATAGGCTGATGTATATGTTTTTATATTTCTGAACTTTACAGATGATATGAATATGAAACACTTCACATGATACATGGATTTAAACAAAATTTTCATCTATTAAACATATACAAATTTTCATTCTTCAAAGGAATTATGTAGTTGTTTATTCATTTCATCTACCCATCCCATCTGTTGATTTTTCTATTTTAATTTTTGTTTCTGTTTCTGTATAACTATAATATTCCTGCAGAGACTATAGAATTTGGTTGTTTTGTTTTTCAATTCAGAGATATGGACATAAATAAGGAATTATGTATGTGGTGCTAAACACTTTTATGAAAGGTCAAACGTCGGATGGAGACTAGTAAGGTTGTAAAAGTCCTCTATGTGTCTGAGTGTCTTGTTTGTGGGCCTTGATCTTTCTATCTTTTCTTCTATTTAAAAAACATTGTTCTATCTTTCTGCATATTATCACTGCTGCTATTCTTTGTGCAGATGCTTACTTCTTTCCTGGCTACTGTGGTGATAAAGTACAGATTGGGATCACCTCTTATTTGAGACAAATCAAGCCTACCTAATATGAGACCATTTCTTATCAGTCTTCACTCACCTTATCTGTCTGCATAGGTGAGCAACAGTTCTTCAATTCTGTCCATCAACTAAAGAAATGGGACCAAAGCTCAATCCCTGCTTTCCTGGGTAACATGGAGACAAGACACTGATTCTATTGTAAGACATAAAACCTGAATCACTTGTTTCTCTGGGAGTGACAGTGATATTCATGAATAGATAGGATAGGGGAGGATTCCTAACACTGTTAGTCAGCAGCCCATGGTTTGAACTATCTTGAAAGCATTCCTAGAAAAGAGTCACCATTTTAAAAATAATTTCCTCTGTGTCATTATAGACTATTAGCTAGGTCCTACCTACCCTAACCCTTTACTGGCAGTTGGTAGGAAACGGATTGACTCTCTTATTAAGCATATTTTCAGTTGCCTGACTACCAATGCTTCTTTTCCCCATAACCACGCATAGCATTCATGGTTTCTTTGTGCTGGCTTGCTTCTTCTCTGGCATGTACTTGCAAAAGGCAGCATGACTTGTGCCTGGTGCACCCTAGCTGTCATTCACCCTAGGCCCTAGTGTCTGCCAGGGTGAATGTGTATATCTAGCATATCAGCAATGCATTGTTGATATCTTCTGTAGCTCTGAACTTGCCATCTCTATTAAGCTTTTGCTTCAAATAGGAATGCCATCTCTTCATGAATTTTGCCCTTCATTTCTTTTTTAAGTTGTTATTGCTAGGCCTGGAAGATATTTTGGATAAGAAATCTTAAAGCCAACAATGCTGAGTTTCATGGGTGAAGCTTATCTTCACCAACTTGGGACACTAGGTCTAGTACCCATGAATTACACAGACAAAAGCACAAGCAGCAGAAGAGAGAGCTACAGAAAAGCAGCTCTTGCTGAACTAGACAATTTATTGCTTCCTGGCCTGAACATCTCTCCAGAATCCCAGTTCCACACTGGGAAGAGCAACAGAAGAATGCAAAAGCTCCTGCTTATGTTGCCATGAGAACATTGATTACATTTGTTTTCTACTACATCACATGCTGTAGGTCTCTTGCTTGCTCCACTACTTTTAATAGTCACAAAAGAATAATCAGTCCTCTTATTACTCCTTTGTCCCTTGGCACACTGCAGGGAAAGCTGGAAGCTGGGTAATGTTTTACCAGTCTAGCCTAACCAGTCATTTCTTAGAAATTAGTTTTGCCGAACATGCTAAATGTTGTCTAGGCAACATAGCTGTTCCTCTTGGACCAGGGAATTGTCCTGTGTTTAATGAATAACAAAAGAAAGGAACACAGAATTAACTGCATTCTCTTTTTATAGAGGTATTTGACCTTATGAACTGGAAGTATTCAAACAGGTTTAACTGGTTTCTGTAGCAGGTGCCTGAAGCATGTTAAGAGGATTGGCCCCAGGTGAAAAGAAGCAGCAGTTTTGATACAAAGGTAGTTCCTCTCTCTCCATCCCATACTGCTGTTGGAGGGTCCCCCTCTGAAAGCGTCCATCCTATGCCTGTTCAATGCCACTGTCATATTGCCTGAACCCTATCCCTCCTCTGGGATTATCAAACCAAACCTCTCTCCTCCAGCTAGCTAGTTTCAGCATAACCCCAGCAGCAGCTGCAGGAGTAAATATAGAAGCTTCCTTAAAGACTGAACATATCTCTTGCTAGAGCAGATCTTTGCTTTGCTTTACAAATTATATGGGAAGATGACTTACCTAGAACATCCAATCCATTCACTCTTCCCCCTAGCTTCATCCCTGAGTAGGCCACAGATAAAACCAACTGGAGATAAAGATGTAGAGGAACCCCAGAATAATTGAGGAAGGTGGGAATGTGACTTGGGTAGGAGGAAGAGAAACCCAAGTAGAGGCTAAAGGGGTAGGTCAGTACTAGGGAGGGGACTGAGAGAAATCGTATCTTGATACAAGCTGAAATTTTTATCCAACTGCTGCTGAAAGCAAGAGCTTAGCCCAAACTGTGAGAAGAGGAGGGCTCAGTGAAGTACAGACAAAGAACCTCACTGATAAAGGAGGGTAGTATCAACTGTTACAGACACACAGGCATTTATATACAAGCATTTATATAAAGTGCCTACTATGTGCCAGATACTACACTGGGGATATACAAAGAAAGTTAAAACAAACAAACCAAAAACTAGTCTCTGCTTTTAAAATCTTTACATTTTAATGGGAGACACAAATGCACATAACTATGTACAACCAAGATACAGAGAAGATAAACTGGGAGATAATCAATAGAGAGAAGGTGATAAGGTTAAGGACAACTGGGGAAATCTTTTCTTTTGGAAGTTGGAATTTTATCTGGAATTTGAAGAAGGCCAAGGAGACCAGGAGGCAGTGATGAGGAGGGAGAAAATTGCAGGCATGGAAGAGAGTAGTGAAAATGTCTAGAATCAGGAGATAGAGTGGGTTGTATGAGGAACATTGACAAGAAGGCTAGTGTCCTTGAATCACAGAGTATAATGTAGGTTGGATGGAGTAAGGAGAAAGGAAAAGTAGGAGGGACCTAACTTATGAAAAACTTTGAATGTTAAACAGATTAGTTTATCTTTGATCCAGGACATGATAGAGAGCAAGTGGAGTTTACTTAATTAGGTGGAGACGAAGTCATGGTCAGACTTGGTGAGTGGAGAATGCATTGGAATTGGGAAAGACTTGAAGCAGGGAGCTCAACCAGTAACATACTGCAAAAGTCCTGTTGTGAAATGATGAGGTCTACAGTAGGATAGCAGCTGTGTCAGAGGAGATAATGGGGCACATATGAGACATGCTGTGAAGGTAGAATTAACAGGACATGGTTAGAGATTGGATCTAAAAGTGGGGTGAGAATGAAGAGTAGAGGATGACATTTTAGTTGTAAACCTGGGTGACTGGGAGAATGGTGCCCTCAACAGTAACAGGAAAATTATGAAGAATGAAGGGGTTGGGGGGGAAATAAAATTATTTTAGTTTTGGGTGTGTTAAGAAATATCCAATTAAAGATATCCAGCCTCAAGAAGGTATTGTAAGTACTCACTAAATTGCCTACTACAGGAAGAAGTTCTGAGTGACCCTAATGTAACTGTAGCTAGAAATAATCAGAGGCAATGGTAGGGTCTGAAGCAGAAACCAAGACAAATCAAGATTGCAATTAAATCTAGGCAATTATCAGGAAGCAAGATTTCCATGAAGTATATTAACCAGGGTTGATCAACAGGATACTGGGCAAGGAATATTATAATTTGTCTCAATATGTAACAATTCTATGAATGCATAGATGGATTCTGGACCAGGCATTCCATTCAGCTAGAGAGCTCTTAGTACTCTCCTTGTCTCCCATGGAAAACTTGACCTTTTGCAGTAGTGACATTTTTGCTCACTATCCTGGTAATTAAGGAAACTAAAATATTTTAAGCCATCAAGGTGATAAATTCAAAGGTGCTTTCTGAAATCTTAAACTATGTAGGTAATTCAGGAGGGAGTGCAGATCTTGCCTGACACCTGACTTAATTTCATTGAAAAGACATTTCTTGTACTAAATGACTTTCCTAATGGAATGGGATTTCCAAAAACTAATTTAATTCTATCAAATTCAAAACACCATCAAATGCCCTCATCCTAAAATCTTCTAAAGAAAACTAGTTGCTATAGCAACTATGACAGAAGTATCAAAACAACACTAAAAATAAAAAAAAACCCACCCCTACTAACACTCCAGTCATTTGGCAAACAAAAATACAAACAAAAACTGGTGGATTTGTTATCTTTTGGATAAAATAATTTTCTTTAATCAACCTTATCCAAATATATTATATATATTTTCCTCAAACTAACCTCACATATATGCTATAAATATCATATATAGGTATGTGTGTGTGTGTGTGTGTTTGTACATGTACAAGTATACCTTTTGTTGTCTATCCATATCCCATCTCCTAGCTCACCTTATCTTGTTCTAGACTTGACCTGAGGTAAAATTAAACCTGAACCATTTTGATATCCTTTGTCAGTGAAACTGGCAGGAGGAAATCAAACAGATCTAAGATGTAATAGATCTGTTGACATTTCATGACAGTCTATTTTCAGAAGAACCATTGAATTTGAACTTTTTTCTCTTCAGAGCCTAATATTTTATGTGCCATAATGGTGATGAGAATTAAGAAGATGAAGTTAGAAAGAATATATACACCTGACCAAATGTATACAGAAGACATACACTTGGACACAACAAAATTAAATAGATTAGATCAATTAAACACAGCAGTATGTGTTGAAGACCACATAATTTTGAAGGTGTTATGAGATCAAATCTCAAAAGATATATTGAACAAAAGAACAGTAGCCATTTTGTTCAATGACCCTTAACAACTTCAAGTAAAATGTGAAACAGGGAAACACGCTCACCAAAGATATTTGCTACCATTATGGAAGATGCTTAACACAGATTCCAAGTGGAAAAAGGATTCATTATTGATGGTGCAAGCCTTCAGCTGTTTCAATTTCTGGATAACATTGTGTTAAATGCATCAAGATACAGAACACAAAGCCTCCAAAATGGTATTTAGAATTATTCAAAACAATTCATTATATCTACAAAGGACAAAGCAAGTAGTTGAAAAATGCCCATTGTTCAAACTGTGTTGTATGAATGACTCACATAGCTGGTACATTGGTTCATGTTTATTAAATGAACTCTTTGGATATACAATTAAGTGGGACCTAAAGAGTAGCAGCATTACCTTTGGGAAATTACACTGGCTTTTGAATTATTTCAAGTTCTCCTTGAAACAAATATCCATATTTTAAATATCAATATTCTGATGATGATGGTTCATGGTTATAAATCATGGAATTGATTTTATTGTTACCCTTGAAGACAATGGGAAGACACATAGGAGTTATAAGTAGACTGCAATATATTAGCAATGAAAAATTGTATAGAAGTGAAAAAAAGACTATCATCAAAGAAACATGATCAAGAAAGGAAATAGGCTGTTCAAGTAGTAGGAAGTAAAGGTAATCAATAGACAACTTGTGTATTTTCTTGCTGTCAAAGCCATATTAAGAAATTGAGACAACCCCCCTCCCTTTGGGTTTGCCTCCTTTTGGGGGATTTAAAGAATGGAATAGACAAAAAAATAGAGCAGTTTGAGAAGGCATGATTAAGATGTCATAATTAGAGGCAGTATACACACCTATTATTAAGACTACTTCAAAATATAAAAATAGGTTTTGTATGTGTATTCTTAAATATGCATATATGTACAATATATATATTTATGTACATATATACATTATTGTATATGAATGTACAAAATTATATTCATTTCATATAAATATACTTATTTTATATCACATATGCTAATATATTTATATATTCTTCTATACTTCAACAAATCTGTGACCTCATCAATGTGAGTGGTATTTCTACTGATGGCAGGTAACAATGCAACCACATCTTCTCAATATGGGTAATTTTTTTTACATGTCCTATAAATCCTTCTTAGGAATTCACCCAACTTTATACAGTTTTTCCTTTTACTGTCTTGAGATTAGATGGATACTAGTGGAGCGTGTATGTCATCCATCATCTATGCCTTGCTCTTAGAATCTTTTATCTGTCATAAGACTTGCTTTTTTATTGCAAAGTTTGTTCATTTCTTGGCCAGTAACATGTTACATCCCCCTCATACTCACTATGTGCCTCCCCAATGCTTTTCAAACAACTTCAATTCTTCAGAGACTGTAGTACTCTATGATTCCTAGCCATATGATATCACTGGAAAATATTGGTATTAAACAGATGGACCTTTATTTCAGAGGGAAACTTGATGGTAATAAAAGCACTAAGCAAATTTCCCAAAGGCAACACTTTTCTAATTCAATCCTGGGCCCAGTGCATTGTCTGCATGTAGGATCTTTCTAAGTCAAATGTACTAACGGACTATTTCTATGGGATTTCTTTATAAAATATTGGTTATTGTTTATATTGTCATGTCATTTTATGAAAAGAAGTACTTAAATAGTTGAAATAGCCTGTATCTTGAGGTAAAGGCTGTGCACCAGGGCAAGACCTATACCATGGCACCAAGAGACCCATACTGAGGCACCACCAAATCCATACAGGAGCACAACCATTTGAATACAACAGACTCCCACTGGCATATTGTGATGGATATAAGTACAAGCTGGCATCTTTATTGACCACTACTTAGTTCTGTGTCACAGATCCAAAGCAGGTTGAGAAGGGAATCTACTCATGGGGGTGACATTCCTTGGTTGAGAATTCCTGGGTCATGTACAGAGAAAGGAGAAAATTCAGAAATGATAGTGTGGCGCAGTCTCTAGGTTCAGAGCAGGATCTCATTTCCAGCATCCTGCCCAGCCTGCAGAGGAATAACCAGGGTAGAAACCTCCAACTACAGAGGAGGCAACAATTTTGCTACTCTGAATGAAATTTTACAGCTGACTGGTAGGGGCTGAGTTCCACAGCAGTCTACACTTGTTCAATCCCAAACCCAGGTCAGAAACTCACAGAATTTAGTCCAAAGAGTCAGCAATCACATTTTCCCTGGAACAGACTACTTTGGGAGCGCTGAAAGATTGCAGCTCTCCAATCTTTCCCTGAGATCCTGGAATAACAAAATATTCAATATTCCAAGAAAGAAAAAAAAACTGATCCAGCCTAGATCTTCCCTACAAAAGTATAGCCTAACCCCAACATCAAGTCTAAAGTAAGGAAGTGGACTAGAATTATGAGAAAAAACAAAGATTCCAAGAATAAAAACCTATTATGGTAACAGAGAACCTCAAGAGAGAAACCTAGAAGAAGAGGATGACTACAAAATATCTGTAATTAAAGCCACATATGAAAACATAGACCTCATAGAAAAACATAGATTGGGGGGAAATTCAACTACAATTCCAGGAAGTGATAAAGCAGGAATTAAAAAAATCTTGTTATAATGAAATTAGAACATTTAATGAAAATAAAAAATGGGAAATAAATGAGAGATATGGGAGAAAGAAATAGAAAGAGAAATGACAGCTTGGCTCAAGAGGTACAAATCCCTGTTCAAATAAAGAAAACCTTTCTGAAAGTTAACACAGACTAAATAAAAACCAATGACTCCATGAGAAAAGATAAGATTATTTTAAAAAGTCAAAAGACCCTGTCACCTTCTGAAAGGAAATTCAAAATAAAAATTCCCAGGAACCTCATGCTCAAAATGTAGAATTTCTTGGGCAAACAAAAAAAAAAATACTGCAAACTTCCAGGAAGAAAGAATTAAAGTACTAAGGTAACATAGTTAAGATCACACATGATTTAATAGCCACCACTATAAAGCAGCAGAAAATCTGGAATATGGTATTCTATAAGGCAAATTATATGGATTCATAGTACAAGAATAACTTACTTGGTAAACTGGAGTATAATTCTATATAAGAGAAATGAGTTTTTAATGAATTAGAGACCTTCCAAGCATTTCTGATAAAGAGATGAGAGCTTCAGCAAAAAACTGAAGTTTAAACAAAGGAATGAAAAGAAATATGAAAAAAATCATGAATGTACAGTAATAAGGACTACACAAGAGTAAACCGTCTATATTCAAATATGAGGAGATGATACATGTGTCTACTCTATGTCTATTATCATCATTAGGTGTCATAGAGAAAGTTCAATTGGACAAGGTTTAGGGGTGGTTTTGTTATGTCTTCATGATCTTGAGATAAGAATGGAAAGAGAGGGGAAGAAGAATACATTGTGAGGAAGGGAAAGGAAGGTTTGGGAAAATTATCTCACAAAACCAGGGTATGCAAATAGATATCTATACAAAGAAGAGGGGTTAAGTGAAGTGACTGACATTTGATTCTCCAAGTTATCTGAACTGGTCAAAAAAGATAAAACACAAACACAGTTGGGTACAGAATTACATTTTACCCAAAAAGCAAATAGGAGGGAAAAGGGAGAAAGGCAAGGAGAATAGTAAGGGAGAGATTAGTTCTAAATGAAACAACCAATCTATGAATGTATAAAAATAGTTATAGCTCTTTCTGAAGTGACAAATAATAAGAATCTGGAAGAGTATCCAAAAACTGGAGAATGGATAAACAAATTATGATATATAAATGTGATGGTACATTATTGTGTTGACTTCATATCAGTGTGAAGGCTAATAAGGAAACATGCCATCCACCTCCTTATGGAAATGTAAAGGATTCAGAAGGCAGAATGAGACATATACATTTTTGGGCATGGCCAATGTGGAAAGCTGTCTTGATTGACTATCCATGTTTGTATTGGGTTTTGCTTTTCTTCTGTTCTTAGACAAGAGAAAGGGGGAGACTGGTTGAGGCATGAGGGTGAAGAGGAAAATTTTGGATGATTGAAATAGACATATGGAAAGGTAAAAAGATAGGTAGATGGAGGTAGAGAGATATCTAGCTAGCTGCTTATTCAGCTCCTGTCTCCCGGTTCAATGAATGCTGCCCTATTAGCTAGTTGATATCATATGACCTAAGTGACTAGTAGTTAATATAAGTTACCTAGATTAGGAATCTAGATTCTATATTTAGGTAAAGAGTATTAATTATATTCTTATGCCTTTGGGGGTACTATTTGGGTTAGCAAGCAGGGGTGAGGTGAGGAGAATATTAAAATATTAGAAATCAAGCAATGGAATTTATTTCCCAAAATAATATTTCCAAAAATAAATGGCAAAAGAAGAGGAGAAATTATATTGAATATCATAAAACCCAACTGCTGAAAAAGCCTCTTCCAAATTTTTTTCTTTGAAAATAGAGATAATAATTCTTCCAACATGACATTAAATGTGTGAAAGCAAGAATTTATTTATTTACTTAAATCAGTTCTAATTTATTGTACACTTATTCTATGTCAGGTGCCATTCTAGGCACTGGGAACAAAAAATAAAAGTCCCTGAATTTTAGGAACTTGCATTCCACTAGAAGAAAACACATATGTGTGTTTGTGCATGTACATATGCATATGCTTCCATGTTTTTCCATATGTTTTTGCTTACATGCAAATTAGTTGATGCATTTCCATTTTCAATACTAAGAAGCTCAAAAGAAATGCAAGAAACATTTATTGAATCCATTATATAAAAGAGCTCTTGAGGGAGCTTACATGCTAATGAAAGAAAATACAGTCTCCTTAAGGGCAGTGATAGTTTTGTTTTGTCTTTGTGTGCCTAGCTCCTAGCAACATATCTGACATAGATCCTCCTATTGTATTGTGACAAAATTACAAGCAAA
>NW_020954557.1:65086706-65141697 GCF_900497805.2 Vombatus ursinus
GATTGATTGAATATAGGATATGAAGCATGTGTAAAAACAACTAGAATATAAGGTAGACTATGATGAATACACTTAAGTTTAAAGGAACTGTTGTGAAAATTTTAAAAGAAGGGTCATTTCTGGATAGGGTAGAGTCACTTAGATGGCCCAGTGGATAGAGCACTGAGCCTGAACTCAGGAAGGCATGAATTAAAATCTGCTCTCAAGCACTTGCTAGCTGTGTGACTCTAAGCAAGTTATAAAACCTCTGTTCGCCTTAGTTTCTTCAACTGAAGAATAATAGCACCTGACTCTCATGGGTATTGTGAGGATCAAATGAAATAACATTTTAAAAATGTTTAGCATAGTGCATGGCATACATAAATGCTTATTTCCTTTTCCTTCCCCTCCCCTTCCACCTTCCCTTGATGTGATCAAAGGAAGCTTCATGGAGGATGCGTCATTTGAATTGGGTAAAATTTTAACTGAAAGAAATGGAGTAAAAGGAGGGAAGATATTTTATTTGTATGGAACATCATATTCAGTGCCAAGACTCAGGTTCAGGAAATGGCAATTAGTCCAATTTAAATAAGGCATAGGGCCCATGAAGGGGAGCATTGTACGATTGACAAGGTAAGTAGGTGGTAGAATCCAGAAAGCCTTAAATGCTAGGATAAGAAATATAGATTTCATTTAATAGAGTATAGGGAACTCTTCAAAGTTATTTTTTTGTTTTGTTTTGTTTATTAACATTGTGTCATACACCCATATTAGAAAAGTTAGTCTCACAGTGGTATAGAGAATGCACTGGGATGGAGGGGATCAGGAGATTCCAAATCAGGCACCATATCTATTGCAGTAGTCCATGCCAGAGATGATGAACATCTGAACTACAATGATGATAACCATTCAGAGGAGGAAGGGGGGCTTGATGACAAAGATAACACAGAAGTAAAAACAATATGCCAATTACTAAATGGATGTGAAGAGCAAGAGAGAAGGACACATTAAAGATGATTCTGATTTTTCATCATTGGTAGGATAATAATGCCATTCGTAGACATGAAAAATTCATGTAGAGGTGCAGGCATGATAAGCAACCAAAAAACTTTTCCTAAAAAGAAATAGACATATAGTAGCCTGTGTCTTTACTGACCTCATCTAGATCAAGTTCCAGCTTTAACAATTTCACAACTAAATGCTAAAATGTCTAAAATAGGGATTTAGTAAAGAGAAATGTTGACAGTCCTTCAACTACAGCCACATTACACCACTATAAACATATACCAAACTTGTGTCAACTTCTCTAATTCTCTTTCCAGTCATTAAAATAGAGGATAAGGAAAGCAGAAAGAAGGAGGGAGCATGTTGAGGAGGGGGAATTTGTGTGGGCTTATGATATGGAGTGCTTGATGAAATAACATCTGGATTATGCTTAGGATTGTAGTATCACAAATAAATCACCTACCTCATTGTTGTAGATAAAGGGCTAAAGAACTGTACATGTCAAGCAGGCAGAAAGGTACATAGCACACCACTTCTGGCCCACAGCCAACAGAATGACAATCTGCTATATGAACACAATGGTTTGTACTTGAGTTGCCAAGAAAATACCAATGTTCTCTTTTCTCAGCATCAGATTTTGTACCGACTGACTTTTACTAGTGTCAAAAGAATAATTACAATGGAGTGAAAGAGGCAGAGCCTTTTAAAGGCTGTATAGTATTCTAATTTTTTAATGATTGCATATATAATGTAAATGAAAGTTCCTTGTTTTTTCTATTACAAGTTGTTTGGTGAGGTGCTTCTTACTCTTTGTTTTTTCCTCCTCTAGCTGTGTTTAATGTTGGTTAAGGGTTTAAATGATTTTAATGCTTAGCTGTGTTTTTACTACATAGAAAGTAATGGTGCCAATACAAAACTGAGAGAATTTTGAATGAAATGCCCAGTGGATTGTGACCAAGAGATAGAGCTCTTTTTGGAGAGGGGTGTGGGCTAAAATGGGTAGTATACTTCAGCATACTTCAGCTGATGTTCAGAAAAGCAAAGCATATTCTATCCTGAGATACGATATTAATGTTATGGTCCTGAATGATTTAGAAATTTCCTATTCCTTACAGAAAAAGGTCATATTCCCTAGTTTAGTTTTCAAGACCACCTGTAATTTATTAGTAAGGCCCATGACTTAGGGTTGGGACTGGTAGAGTAACTCATTTCCACCAAGAATGCCCATCTCTAGGTTTATATAGACCATGTTCATATCCTGAGGAGACTGGATCAAATAAATAGATCATGTTCTTTCCCATATTCTGGCTCAAAACATATCCCAGTTCCCACTCACAGAAACATAACTTAGTTCAGGCTTATGCATGTAGTCTACATTGAAGAGATTGACAAGGTTCCTTCTAGAAAGGTTCTTAATGTACAAAGTAAAATATATCAGAGTTAAAATGGTTACTTATTTCTTCTACCACAAAAGTAAAGCCTGAAATATAAAAGACTCATATACACTTATGAATGAATATTTAAAACATGATATAGTAACCCATCACACTTATACTCTCCTGGGAGGAAAAGATTCCCAGGCAAGTAATGTTGCTCCCTAACAGAAACCTTACTATGATGTCTAGCCTGTGCTGTCTGTACAGCTTAGTAGTTTAGGTCTCTTGGCAATCTAGGACATGGCTCAAAATTTCATAACCACTTTTCATTTGAAGTAGCCTCCTGGTGGTTGCCATTTTCCTGAACTGACATGGAGATCACCTACAGATGAGCAACCAGCAACTTTGACTTTTTTGAACTCACAAGATTGCGGCCAAAGCTAGAAACATCAATTTCAGGATTGCTATTTTATCACCTGTATTCAGTAAAAGAACTACAAAGCAAAAGAAACAACTCAGAACTTGTGGACTAGCCTCAGGCTCAAAAAGGAAGGACAAAGAGGATGGAGTCATTCTTCTTAAAGTCTACTAAAGGAGATGCTCTTCTTGGCTCAGTGCCTAAGTTCTTTGCCATATGTGGTCATACAAGGAATCAACCAGGAGTCAATGATTACATATATACTTTAGCAAGGGGCCAGTTCAAGTTCATCCCACCATTACCTTGCTTAGCATGTCCAATGACAAAATCATTGTTTCTCCCTCTACTGATCTTCACTCAACTACATTTCATCATGCTCTCCCTACTCCATACTCCAAGGTTCCTGGATTTTCTCAAATAAGTGTACTTTCTTGATTTATACAATCTAACTCTTCTCTCGTATCCCTGCCACCCTTTACTTATAATATTTCTTTTGAATAAGAATCATAGGAACACAGATTTAGAGCTGAAAGGGATTTTAGAGGTCTTCAAGTAACAACACTCTCATTTTTACAGATGAGAAAATTGAGGCTCATTGAGGTTAAGGGAATTAGCTAAGGTTCCACAGACACCAAGTGGCAGAACTGGTATTTGAATCTAAGAGCTAGGTTTCATCCAATCAAGTCTCAGTAGTATCTGCAAGGTCAAATTTCATTACTTGGATCAGGAACTCTAAAGAGTTCCTCTTGTTTGTCACCTCAACTTTGGGCATTTTTGCACAAATATTTTGGAACATATGTTTTACATTTGGATCTTTTCTGAGAATTTTCCTGCTGTGAATATTTGAGTGTCTCAACTTTGTTTTTTCATCTTTTGTAGTGAAATCTAATTTGGGGGATGCAGAAAAGCAGTCTTCATCCTTCTTTTTAGCTTTAAATGCTTTTGATTAGAATTGCAAGAACTATGGCAAACTCATTCTTAGTAGCCTTTGTAATCCTTTTATTTTAAACTATGGTCCAGAATTCCAAAGCCAGTTCTCAGATACCATGTTCGTACCCAGATAATTACTTCTTAAATTACTTTTTTCTTTTCTTCATCATTAGCCTTCACTGTGACTCAGTAAGGAAAACACAACCTGTGCTCCTAGGATCTTCAGTTTCAGGCCGAAGCCTTTACAAGTTTAGGAAAGCTTTTTTTCAGGTTTTTTCCAGAAGTATCATTTGAACTCGTCTGAATTATGAGAAGTGGATAGCTGGCATTCTTTTCAATAACATTGCAAGGATCTATGTTATGTCTTAGACACCTACTTCAGGAAGACAACAGCCTATAGGTAGACAAATATCTGCCTCAGTACTTCTGAGTAGGGAATCTCTAACCAATGCTTCTTCCTCTGACTCTTAGTGGATATCTTCCTTTATATCGTGTGGTTCTACAACATCATTTTGTTTTAGGAACAAGCAGTTTCTTCCTCCTCAGACCTTCTGGATTCTTATTATTAATACTATTAATCAATGATTTTATTAATTGTTTATTTTATTTTTTCAGATAAGATTCACCTTTTTTTTTCTACCACATCCCCGCCCCCAGTTGAGAAAGCAAGAAAAACAAAACCCTTGTAAATGAATTGTCAAGGTAAAAAAAATGCCTGTATTAGCCATATCAAATTTTTTTTCTTTTCATTCTTCATTCTGAGTCCATCATCTCTCCATAAGAAAGTAAATAACCTTTTTCATCATAAATCCTTTAGCATTGTGAAGGAAATTTTGATTTTATAATAATTGATATGATTTGTGTAATGAATATACTAATTGATTAGATTTTTTTCAGAATTGCCTCTTTTGTGAATCAGAATCACAATGCAGCTTGAACTGATGAATCAAATCCTCACCAAGGCTCATAATCACTTGGCATCTTTGTGCCTGTATATCTGAAGTAAAGTAAATCAAAGATTGTAGAACCTGTCCCTCTTGTCCTGTGACTCACCAAATAAAGACCTGCAAGGACTTGAGCAATATTGCTCCCACAGAAGCAATTGTATTGTCTTCCATTTGTGAGTTTGTCCTAGAAAACTACTCTGGCCTTGGGAATGATTGTCTGTAATCTAGCTTCCCCCTTCCTTCCCATTGTGATTTATGTATCTAATCCCTGTCTTCATTTCAGCAAGGTGGAATTCTGATTGGGCCAATTTTCCATTTATTAATCTTTTCCTCATAATGAAAATAATTAATTAAAGACTACCTGATTACTGGCACTTCTCTTGCTTGATGTTTTATCATTCTCAGGTTAGAGACTGGCTCAATAAAATCCTGTTAACAGCATCATGGCTGTTCATTGAGATGATCAGAGTTGCTAAGTCTTTTGAAGTTTATTGTCTTTACAATATTATTATAATTGCACATGTTTTTCTCCTGGTTCTGGTCACATCATACCTCAATTTAGGAAATTCTAACCAAGTTTCTCTGAAATGATTTCCCTCATCATCTTCTTTTGTAAATTATTTTGTTTATTTCATTAATATTTTCCAATTACATGTAAAAAATTAACAACCATTTTCTTTTAAATTTTGAGTTTATAATTGTGTTCATGTGAAGAGGTTTGTGAAGAGGTAGTTGGAGCTCTGAGGGGCTACTGTTTGGCACCTCTGCTGCCTACACAAACTTCTGAGTCATAGTTCAAGGATGGAGAGAAGCATTTATTTGAAATATGATACCTAGTCTCTTTCTTTGATAATGGCCTTTAGGTAATCCAATAATTCTTAAATTATCTCTCCTCTAGGAAGGGCTTCTGATCCATTTTGATTACAATATACTGATCCTCAGGGTCCTTCCTCCCTTGGGAAAGGAAATGATACTGTTTCTCCTGGTCTCTGATCCCTAGAAGTGATAAGTGATACTTCCCTTTGGGTTTTCTACTCCCTCTTGACTGAAAGTGCTCCTCTCCATACTTGAACGATGACCCAGAAGTGTGTATAGGCAGTTGAGTTGCCAAAAAGTTTCCCCATAGAGCTCCAACTACCTCTTCATTGAAAGTGTTCCTCTCTTCCCTTGAACAATTACCCAGAAGTGAGTTCAGGGATGGGGAACTTGCAGCTTCAAGGCTACATGTGGCCCTCTAGGTCCACAAGTACAGCCCTTTGACTGAATCCAAAATTCACAGAACAAATCCCCTTAATAAAAAGATTTATTCTGTAAAACTTGGACTCATTCAAAAGGCCACACCCAAGGATCTAGAAGGCCATATGTGGCCTCAAGGCCTCTGGTTCCCCACCTTTGGAGACAATGGAGTTGACAAACAGCATTTGGTCCTGTGTCTAGCACTATAACAGGGGTACCTTGTAATCTCTTTCTGACCAGTTGCCCTGTTCCCTTAGTGCCTCTTGCATGAGAGCTCCCAAAGCTGCTGCTGTTTCTGTCACCACCACCTAATCTCACTATTTATATTTTATTCATGTCAACTTCAGGCTAGCCTCCAACCTCATGGCATAGATCTCTCTGACCTCCTAAGTTGCCTTGGCTGGAAAAAATGTCTCACTCTGACCTTTTATTGACTGCACCACTCCAGAATTTAGTTTGAGGAGGGGAATGTTGAAAAAGCTCAGCAGAATGCATCTCTACTCTTCTATCTTGGTTCTGCCCTCTGCTTTTCAACATTTCTCACATAGCAATAGTGTCCCATCACCTGAATGTGCCATAACTTGCTAAGCTATTCCACAGACAATGAGCGCCCCCACAGTTTCCAATTTTTTGCCAGTGCAGACAAAACTATAAATATTTTTACTATAAATATTTTTTGTACATATGTGTCCTTTCCCTCTTTTTTTGATCTCTTTGGGTACAAACCTAGTAGTGCTCTTTCTAGGTCAAAGGATATTCACAGTTCAATAACTTTTGTGGCATAGTTATAAAGTGTTTCCCAGAATGACTGGACCAGTTTATAACTCCACTAATAGTGCATTAATATTTCTTCTTTTTCCCTCAAGGCCCATTCAGCATATGTCATTTTCCTTTTGTGTCAACTTCAACAATATATTAGGTTTGAGACAGAACTTTAAAGTTGTTTTAATTTGCATTTCTCTATTAGTTATTTAGAACATTTTAACATGGCTATTAAGAATTTGGATTTCTTCTTCTGAAAAATACTTAATACCTTTTATTATTTACCAATTAAGAAATAGTTCATGTTTTTAAAAATGTGTTTCATTTCTGTACATGTCTTAGAAATGAGACTTTCATTGGATAAAATTGCTGCAAATATTTTCTCCCATTTACCTGCTTCTCTTCTAATTTTAGATGCATTTCTTTAATTGTACAAAAACTTTTTTTAATGTTGAGTAATGAAAATTGTTCATATTACTCTTGTGAAATTCTTTATCTAATGTTTCATCATGAACTCTTTTCATATCAACAGATTTGACAGGTAATTTCTTCTTGCTCCTTTAATTTGTTTATGATTTCACTTTTTATGTCTATGATCTTATCTTTTATATCTAGCTCTCATTGGGAGTTTATCTAGGTAGATAGCAGAAGATAATTTCCTAGACTTAGTTTTTTGCTAAACTGTTTTCTTGTTTTCCCAATGATTTCCATCAAATGATGACTTTTTGCTCCAATGGCTGGGATCTTTGGGTTTATCAACAAAAACTAGGCTAATGTGCTAATTTTGTTCTGAATGATATTTATCTAATCTATTTCATTGATATTTCTATTTTTTTTAAACTAGAACAAAATTGTTTTGATGATTACTGCTTTGTACTGTAGTTTGAGGTCTGGCACTGCTAGGCTCTTTCTTTTCTATTTTTTAAATTAACTCTTGATTTTTTTTCCTCCATATAAATTGTATTATTTTTCTAAGTCTATTAAGTAATCATTTTGTAGTTTCATTGGTTATGGCACTAAATAATGTTATTTTTATTATGTTTTCTCAGTCTTGTCATGAGAAATTGATATGTCCACATTTATTTAGATCTGCCTTATTTGTGTAAAGAGTGCTTTGTACTTATGGTCTTGTTTTCCTTTGTGTGTCTTGGCACATGGATTACCAAATATTATATATTTCGTCTAGTCTATTTTAAAGGAATTTTCTCTCTCTGCTCCTAATGGTTTCTTTTTTGGCAACATACAGAAATTTTAATGATTTGTGTAGGTTTGTTTTATATCTTGCAACTTTGCTGAAGTTGTCATTTCAATTATGGCATCTAAAAAAGGGATGATTCTTTTTTTTTTATCTCTTTGCCTATTCTTATTCCCTAAAATCTATTTTCTTGTCTTATTGCTTTGGCTAGAATATCTAGAACTATTTTGAATAATGATAGTAATAATGGACATTCTTGCTTTACTAGTGGTTTTATTGGAAAGGCTTTTATGTGTTTATTTTCTATGCTGCAACTATAATTATTTCAACTAAGATTTTAATTGGTTCTCTAGGATTCTCTAAGTATGCCATCATATCTTCTTCAAAGAGTGATTGTTTTGTTTCCTCATTGCCTATTCTAATTCCTCCAATTTCTTTTTCTCCTATTGTTGCTATAGCTAATATTTCTAATACAATATTGAATAATAGCAGTGATAATGAGCATCCTTGCTTCACCCTTCATCTTATTGGGAAGGTTATAGTTTATCCCCATTACATATAATGTTTGCTAATGGTTTTAGATAGAAGCCACTTATCATTTTAAGGAAAGCTCCATTTATTCCTATGCTCTTTAATGTTTTTAATAGGAATGGGTGCTGTATTTTATCAAAAGTTTTTTTTGCACCTATTGATATAATCACATGATTTCTGTTGATTTTGTTATTGATATGGTAAATTATGTGTATCATTTTCCTAATGTTGAACCAGCATTGCATTTCTGGTATAAATCCCACCTGGTAATAATGTATGATCCTTGTGACATATTGCTGTAATCTCTTTGCTAGCATTTTATTTAAAAAAATTTTTACATTGATATTCATTAAGTAAATTAGTCTATGGTTTTATTTCTCTGTTTTAGTTCTTTGTTCAGGTATCAGCACCTTATTTTGTCACATGGGTTGATTTTTAATGAAGGCACAGCTGAGTATATGTATTCTCCTTTTTTCCATTTAATAACCTTAAGAACGTAATCCTATATAACTTTCTAAAAGTCTATTCAGATCCTTAATTTATTTTGTTTATTTTTGAGCCAGATATATCTAAAGTTGAGAGGAATAAATTATAGCCTCCTATTATAGTTTTACTCTCCATTTCTCCCTATAGCTTATTCAACTTTTTGTTTAATAATTTACTTGCTATGCCATTTGGTGTATATATGTTTATATTGAAATTAATTTTTTGTGGTATTTTTGCAACATGTTGTTGATGTTTATTTCTTTTAATTAGGTTTATTTTTTCTCTTGCTTTATATGAAATCATGACTGATATCCTTGCCTTTTTAAATTCAACTAAATCATAATAGATTCTATTTTAGCCCCTTATTTTAGCTCTCTGTGTACTATCTGTAGCATAAAAAAAACAACATATGATTGGATTCTGATTTATGATTCTTTTTTATTCTTGTCCCTTTTTATGGCTAAGTTTATTCCATCCACATTCACAGTTAAGATCATTAATATTGTATTTACCTCCATTCTAATTCTCTTTTTTTCTATTTCTTTCTCCTTTCCTTACCAGTTTGTTTTTCTTACTAACCCGTCCCTTATGTTATACTGTCTCTCATCCCATGCCCTATTTCTTTTAACACTTTCTTTCCTGTCTCCCTGGTTTTTTTGAAAACTATTTCTGTACTCAAATCTCTCTTTCTCTGTCTCTCTCTGTCTTTGTCTCTCTGTCCCTCTGTGTCGCTGTCTCTGTGTCTGTCTCTCTCTCTGTGTGTATTCTTTCTTCCTTTGATCAATTTAGATGAGATTGGGGTTTGGATATCAGTTGCTCCCCACTATTCTCTCCTCTTTTTTTAAAAACAGACTTCTACTTGCTCACTTAATTTATGTGAGAGAGGTTTCTCTGTGTTTCTTATCCCTACCTTCTCTACTCCTTCTACTATGTTTGTCTCATTCAAACAACAGAATAACATTTAGATCCTCTTCCTAATTAGATTTTTTCTATGACCTCTGGTGATGAGAAAGTTCTGAGGGGTTACATAAAGCTCCCTATATAAGAATGTAAACATTTTAATCTTCTTTAGTCTCATACAGCTACTTGCCATGTTTGCCTTTTCATGCTCCTACATTCACATGTCAAATTTTCTATCATGCCCTGGTCTTTTCATCAGCAATGCTTTAAAGTCCTTTGTTTCATTAGAGGTCCATTTTTCCCCTATAGTATTATAATTAGTTTTTTTTCTTGGAAAGTTATTCTTGGGTGCAAGTGTTTTGCTTTTTAGAATGTAGTATTCTTAGATTTCTGCTCCATTTTAATGGTTGCTGCTAAATTTTGTATGATCTTGACAATGACCATTCAATTCTTAAATATTTTTCTTTGACCTAAAAGCTCTGGTTGTTGGTTATAATATTACTGAAAGTTTTTATTTGGAGGGGTTTCTTTAGACAATTTAGAGCATTCTTTAAATTTCTAATATGCCTTCTGGTTCTAGGAGACTGAGTAATTTTCTTTTAAAATTTCTTGAAATATGATGTCTATGTTCCTTTTTCTGTCATGTCTTTCAGATAGTTTGATGATTTTTAAATTCTCTCCTCTATATGTTTTCAGATCAGTTTTTTCCTAAGAGATATCTAATATTTTTTCCCCTTTTTAGTCTTTTATCTTTGTTTTAAAATTCTTATTTTCCAATGAAGTCATTGTCTTCTATTTGACACATTCTACTTGGGCAACATTGTGTACTTCATTTACCAAGCTATTAATTCTCTTTCTGAATCTTTCATTTATAATTCATATATATGTATGGATGTATGTATTTTCCCATTTTTGGCCTCTAGCACTCCTGTTCACTTTTTTTTTTAGCTCATTTTCAAAGCAAATTTTGTTTCATCTCTTCTAGGAATCCTGGTTGGACTTTGGAACAATAATTATTTTTTTGAGGCTTTTCTTATAAATGATTAGGAATCATTCTCTTTTTCTGAGTTTGTGTCTTGAGTATCCCTTTAGCATTTATTTTTTGCAGTGGGACTTTTTTTTACTCTTTTTGTTTTATTTTTAGTTGTTCATTCTTCTAGACTACTTTCTAACTTTGGACTTAATTTTAGGCTTGGAGTCTGAATGCTTCTGAGAAGAATGCTTGGGCTGGGTATTTATCTTCTGGGGTCCTTTTGCTGCTTTTTTGAGGGTATTAAAAGTTGTGTTATTCTAGGATCTCAAGAACAGCTCCTTCTAAGGACTTGTAAGCTTTCAGTGCCCTCAAGTGCTATGGTCCTTTGCTAAGTCTGATCACCAAAATTTTAATCTGAGCTCTGCAAATTCCTGACCTGGGTTTGTGTCCAATATGTCTTTTGGTTTACCCTTGATTAGATATTCCAGTAGACTTCTTCTAGACTCTGCCTGTATAAATCAGCTGGAACATTTTGCCAGTTCAGTAATAGGTTTCCCTTTTTTTTTCAAATTTTTTTGCCTTGGTTATTCTGCTACAAACTTGAATTTTGGCTGATGGCTGGAACTAAGACTCCACTGTACTCCTTAGATCAGAGCCATGTTGCTACCATTTCTTGATAAAATTGTCCCTACTTTAGTACAGAACCTAGAGTCCACAACCACACCTCCCCTGAATGCTATCTTTAGGAGCACCTTGCTATTTCACTCCACCCAAGATATTAGAAATGGGTAGTGAAGAACAGAACTGTCAATGGCACATGTTTCCATAATGGAACAACATTGAGTGCCTTTTCTTTCACCAGTTTACAGGTCCTCTTTAAATCTCTATATTCTGGGAATGCCCCACATTTGCCTTTGGCCAGAAATTGATACAAGTATCTGCAGACTTCTCTGTATATCTTCCTATTCTGAGTTGGGTGTGACATATGACTTTCTGTGATTTTTTTTTCTTGCCCATTGCTTCTGATAAACATATTTTTAGTTTACCTTAAGTCAACTTTCTGGTGATCCCTCTTTCCAGTGAGCTAGCTGAAGCTGATGCCTATAGGATCATAAGATCATAGATTTAAAGTTGGAAGACTCATTTCAGGTCACCTAATACATCACTCTCATTTTACAGATGAGGAAATTGAATCCTAGAGAAGTTAAATAAGTTGCTCAAGGTCTCACAGGAAGAAAGTGGTAGACATGGCAAAACATAGATCCACTGATTCCAAATCACCATTCTATCAACTGGACCATGCTGCAATCCCCTCTTCCCACTTTAGGAGGTCCTTAGATCCCAGTACTGTTGAATTACACTACCCACTACATACAAAACTATCCTGGATCTAATTAGAATCCCTGTGATTTTTGCCTGAAGTTCACAAGCTATGAACTTGCTTTTGTGTGAATAAACATTACCAATGGGCATCTCTAGGGGTCCATGATGTTCCTATGTAGCACTGGGACCAGAGAAACTCTTCCTGTCTTATTCTGCATAGGCTTACAGGATGAGATTGTTTCTGAAGTAGTTTTTGGTGAGCTAGGCAGAGAAGAAGAAAAAAAGGAAAAAAGCTGAAGCATTGTGTAAATAGTAAGAAATTTCTGCCATTGCCTAGATGACAGTATCTGCCAGGAAGTTCCATGTTCTACTAGCCAGAAGTGCCCTGTAGAGTGGAAGAGAGTTGAACCTTGTCTCAAGAATGAAGATACAGTGCCAAGAGAGGAGAAATCAGCTTGGGAAATTGACCCATGGTGACCAGACACTGCGCTGCAACACTTCTGCATGAATTAACTGTGTATTCTTTTCTTGCTGAATATATTGTATAGAGTTTAATCACAACGTGAGATCCAGCACATCCAATGTATCAAAAACATTCAAATTTTTCCTAGAATGACTTTTATGATCTTCATTCTGTGCTATGGAAGCAGTGATTTAGATGAGTACCCTCTTGAAAAGCTAAAGACCTTATATTAGGAAACATTTCTAGGGAAGAGAGAGAACTCTTTTTGGGAAATGGGACACAGTGACTTGTCAATTTAACCTTTTGTTGTTTATCTTGCATTTTATTTTAAGTAAATGATTTTCATTTTGAACCTATATGTCCTCTGATTGGTCTGGTAAAGCCAACACAAAATAAGTATCCATCCACATTCTAATAAATCACAAGCCAGGCTGAATGGAAAGGTTAAATTATTGCCACTGGGGCCAAATTTACATTGCTTAGCAAAATGCTGATAGACTACATTCTAGTTGGAACTGGAGGGTTGTTTGTCTTCAACTAGAGCCCAAGCATTTGACATTGAGTTTATTTCTGATCATCCAAATGAGAGTAAGGCAGAAACTGGGAACAAGGAAATGTCTTTTCAGGACTTTCTATTTTAATGGGTTTGACCTTTTTAAGGCTGTATTTTGTGACAGGTAGCATTTCAAAGGAAAACTTGAAAGCAGTTGGGAGCAGAAAGGTGTGATAATATGAAAGAATGAACTTTGGAATAAAACAGGTGGCAAATGGCCTCAGCTCAACTGAGCTTACTAAAGAAATGGCTATTTCAGCTATTAGCCCAGCTCTGTTCCACACTGAATGCTGAAAGTTTCACAAACACTTGCTTTCCATCCAATGCCTCCATGTTCTTACTATCCATTATCTCTTTAATTCACTAATGCCTAGATCTTGACCTCAGAGCTTTATTAACATTGTTTTCTTTATGATTATCAATTGTTATCTCCTGGAAAACCTAATTTTCTTTTCTCTGTTCTTATATTTGCTGATTTCTCTGTCTGTGTATCTCTCTCTTCTCTCTCTTTGTTATTGAATAGCATTGGCCAACGCAGAATCATAGATTCTACGAGTTGAGAGGGACCAAAGCAGACATTTAATTCAATTTATCCTTAATCAAGAAATTTTTTGCACAATATCCTTCAAAAGGTTCTATCTCTGAAAATAACAGTGCAAAAAAAAAAATCCTGAAGCTTGGGACAGTGCCCCCACACACCTACACTCTGATGAATGAGTCCAACTTTAACATGAAATTCAAAGTCAAGAGATAGGTTGGAAAACTGAGCAAATAATAAAAAAAGGAATCTAATCCTAAAAGGTTAATATGGTGATGGAAACATCAAGACACAAACTCAGAAAAAGATTCAAACCACTATAATGAAAGCCTCAATGAAAAATGTGAATTTGACACAAGCCCAACAAGAATTACTGGAAAAGCTAAAAATAATTTTCAAAATCAAATAGAAGTGGTTATCATTTGATAAACAATTATTCAAACCTTACTATGTATGTCTCTCCCTTCATATTTCATTCATAGCTGTCCCAGTTTGTTAGGAATTTCCAGAGCTTGTGCTCTTCTAACAGAATTCTTTAGAGCCTAGCATCTTTTTTGCACCACAAGGAAGCATAAGGGAAAAATTGTAGCCAACTATTAAGAATATTAATTCTTCTATTTATTGGCATACATTCATATATTTATTGAAGGCTTATACAATTTTAGAGTTAGAATAGACTTTAGAAATCACTGCATCCAATCTTTCATTTTGTAGACTAGAGATCAAAAAAAGTTGTGTGGCACACTTGAAGTCATACAACTAGTTATGGGCACAGTTAAATCTAGAAACTAGGTTCCTTGACTCTTAATTTAATAGTTTTTACTATGTGCCAAAAACTCTGCTAAGTGCTGGGGATAGGAAGAAAGGCAAAAGGCAGGCCCTGCTCTCAAGGAGGTCACAATCTAATGGAAGATATAACATGCAAATAATTATATACAAAAAAATTATAAACAGGATAAATTGAAAATAATCAAGAGAAGGAAGGAGTCAGAATTAAGAAATATCAGGAAATATTTCTTGTACAAGGTGAGATTTTAGGTGGTAATAGAAAGAATCTAAGAGTTGGAGAAGAGTAGGAAAGTATTCCAGGCTTGGGAGATACCCAGTGAAAATGGCTGGAGTTAGGGGTGAAGTTTTGTTTGAGAAACAGGAGGGAGGCCAGTGTCACTGAATTACAGAGTAGTTGGTTGGGGAGAGAGCAAAGTGTAAGAGTGGAAAAGTAGAAAGTGCAGGTTATGAAGGTCTTTGAATACCAAATAGAGGATTGCAATGTCATCACATGTTTGTATTCTTCTTTCTCTTTCCATTACTAGCTCTGAGAACAGTAATACAATCAACATTATGATTCCTAGAAAGAACATATCAGGAAAGATGGTAGAGTAGCTCAGAAAACTTTCAGCTCTCCAAATTTCCTCAAAAATAACAGAAAAGAAAAGAAAGGAAAAGACAGAACAAACATTGCCTAAGAGTGAATGGAGAGCAGCAGAAATAAACAAAAGTTAGGTTTAAGCAGTTGTTCTAATACAATTTGAGAAGACCCTAGGAAAAATCCAACTTGCAGGGGTGGAGGTTCAGCCTGAGTGAAATGCAAACACCTCCAGTCTGACTCTGCAAAATCAACAAACAACAAGCCCTTGGGGTAGCTGGGTTGGGAGGCATCATCAGCCTTAGAAACTGTCATCTCAAAGGCAATGTGGGGGATCTGACTTCTGGGTAGGAGAAGATTGAAAGACCTTCTGATTGGAGGACAGTTTTAGTTTGCAGTCATCTGAGGGACCACAGGGAGCAAGATCATTTGTGGAAGAGTGTGACTAAGAGCCTTAGCAGTGCCTTAGGAGTGGGGAAGGGAGCCCAAGGTTGAGCCCTGGGACATACCTCAGAAAATAACAGTAACAAGGACCCGACATTCAGTGTATCATTCCCCATACCTCAGGGATATAACTTGATTATGATAAAAGCTGCTGAAAACCAAAAAAAAAAAATGAGTAAGCAAAAGAGAAATAACTCACCATGGATGATTACTATAGGGATAGAGAAGATCTGGGTTCATATCTAGAGGAAAGTAATGGAGCGGAAAAAAAAGACACATCTTTTTCAAGAACTGTCAAATGGTCCCAAAAACAAAAAGTTCTTGGAGGAACTTAAAAAGGACTTTAAAAATCAAATAAGAGAAATTGAGAAAAAGTTAGGAAAAAATAGAAGCAATCCAAAAATATCAAGAAGATTATGAAAAAAATCAACCAACTTGAAATAGCAGATCAAAAACTTAAGGAAGAAGGTAATTTCTTGAAAACTAGAATTGGGCAAAAGGAAGCTGATGACATTCTAAGACCATGAAATAATAAAACAAAATCAAAAGGGTTAAAAATAGAAGAGAATATGAAATAGTTCATCAAAGAATAGAGATTTGGAGAACAGATTGAGGAAAAATAATCTAAAAATAGTCAGATGACCTGAAAATTACAATAAGAAAAATAATATTGATAAAATATTACAAGAAATTAGCAATAAAAATTGTCCTGAAGTTCCTGAACAAGAAGGCCAAACAGAAATAGAAAAAAATCCACCAATCACCACCTGAAAGAGATCCCAGTAGGAAAACTTACAGGAATGTCATAATCAAGTTTTGAAGCTTGCAGGTTAAAAGGAGAAAATATTGGAAGCAACAAGAAAAAAATAATTTAAATATCATGGAGCTACAATAATGATTACATAAGACCTAGCAGCTACTACTTTGAAGGATCATATATCTTGGAATACTATATTTCATAGAGTAAAAGAGCTGGGGTTACAACCAAGGATAACTTGCCCAGCAAAGTTAACTATAATCCTGGATGAAAAAAAGGGCATTTAATGAACTGAAAGACTTTCAGGTATTTGTGACAAAAACAGCAGAACTTAAGGGAAAATTTGACATATAACATCCAGGAGAAATGTAAAGAAAACATTAAAGAACAATTACAAGGGAATCAGTGAGGTCAAATTATTTATTTCTTACATGTGAAAATATCAGTACTCCTATGATTGTCATCATTATTTGGGCAGTTTGAAAGAAAGGCTTTTACTGAGCTGTGTATGATGAGGTGATTCTAAAAATTAAAATTCTGTAGGAAGATACGAAAAAGGAGGAATTATCTCATACAAATGAAGCATAAAAGGAAAAATTTATACAGAAAAAGCTAGTGGGGGAAGGGCAGGTAGTGATGGAATCACACTCATTGAGAATAGGTTAAAGAGGGAACAACATATATCTAGAAGAGTATAAAAGTCTTCTAAATACATAAAGAAATAAGAGAGCAAGGGGATAGCATAGGGGAGAGGATAAGGGAGGAACTCCTGGAGAGATGGGTAGGTTAAAGAATAAGAGGGCAAGGTAGTGGTAGAAGTAAAACAAAGAAGTGAGGACAGATAGGAATAGAGTGAGAAGGATGATGAGGAAAACTAGGAAGGAGGAAAATATACAACAAAAAATTACAGCTTAGAACGTGAATAGGATGAATTTACCCATAAAATTGAAACTGATAGGAGATTTAAAAATGAATTTAATAGTATGTCGCCTTCAGGAAACACTATAAAAATGAGAAATACACCCAAAGATAATATAAAGGTCAGGGGTGGGATTTATTATGTAAAAAAAAAAAAGCAGGGATAATATTCATGATCTCAGACAAAATTAAAGCTAAAATAAATTTAATCAAATGAGAAAAATGGAGAAACAACACTGTGGCAGCAATATTATTTAATAATATTTTAGACCATTTAAAATAACTAGACAGTATAAAATACCTGAGAATATACCTGCCAAGACAGGCACAGGAACTATATGAACATAAAAAATAAAACATTTTTATACAAATAAAGTCAGATCTCAATAACTGAAATAATATTTATTGTTCATGGTTAGGTAAAGCCAATATAATAAAATGACAATTTTATATAAATAATCTATTCAATGCCATCCCAATTAAATTACTAAAAAAAAAATTGAGTTTGAAAAGATAACAAAGTTCATATGGAAGAAAAAAAAAGTCAGGGACTTCAAAGAACCAGGAAAAAAAAGATGTAAAGGAGGCAAATTCAGCAATATCAGACCTTAAACTATATTATAAGGTGAGAGAATTGTTGAAATATAAAGTGAATAATTTTGATTATTTTAAATTATAATTTTCTTGTATAAATAAAACCTATATAACCAAGAATAGAAGAAATACAGAAAATTGAGAAAAAAATCTTTCATACACAATCTCTCAGGATTTGATTGGGTTGTAATATTGTTGTGGGGTAGGAAATGATGAGCTTGTTGATTTAGAAAAATAAGGGAATACTTGGACTTTTGAAGGAAGATGCTATCCACCTTCAGATAAACAGATGCCAAGTGGAAATAAATATAGTGTGGTCTTACATATATGTGTAAGAGTGTATTTGTAAAAATATGTGTATGTTTATAGATATCTATTTATATGTCCCTGTGCATATATACATATATGCATACATATATATATGTATGTGTATGTGTGTGTGTGTGTGTGTGTGTGTATATGTATGTATGTATCTGCATGCTTAATTGTAGCTTAAGTAAAGAGGTGGGGGGATGGAAGGGTAGGGAGAGGAAAAAGTAAAGTAAAAAGTGCACAGCAGAGAACAAAAGAAAACCAACAAAAAAATGTGTATTATTTATTATATAGGTTTTTTTGAAATGGAAATTTATTGTTTTATATTAAATCCTCTCCTATATTCTGATGTGTACATAACAATGTTCTTTTTTTCTTTTCTCATTTTGTATTTAAGTTTAAAATAAATAATAAAATTTACAAAAAAAGGAAGAATATGTCAATCAATTACAAAATGGCTTCACTTAGGTCTCCTGTGACTCTTTAACATAAAACACATTTCTGAATGTTTTGTCTTCCCCATTAGAACGTAAGTTTCTTGCTGGCAGGAACCACAATCATCTTTTTTTCTTTTTTTTTTGGTATTTGTAACCTCACTGCTTAACCCTGTGCCAGGAATATAGCATAAACTTAACAAGTTTTCCCCCACCCCCACCTTTCTTTCTTCCTTTTTTTCTTCCTTTATTTCTTTCTGACGTTATTTGTTGTATACCAGCACTGGAATGATTACTATATTTGAAGGCAGAGAACCTGCATTCAAACTCTTGGTCTGCTACCAGCTACTAAATCATCCTTAAGTAATTCACTTGCCCTGTATATGCCTTATTTTTTTTTCATCCGTAAATGATAGGATTAAATTAGGTAATGTCAAAATGCCTTTATTATTCTAATTGATATGATTGAATGAAATTACACATTCAACTAATTCAGTCATTTTGATGTTTTCTTCCCTAAAACTGAAGACTGATGTAAAGACAAAGTTTAATTTAAAAAAAAGAGTTTTTATCTTCTTCTTAATATTAGCTCATTTTTTTATGCACCATATACTGTCTCCATCTTTTTTTCACTGAAAATTTTGGAAGTTTTCTAGTGTAAGTATACTGGGTCTAGTGCAAGTGTACTGAGTTAGAGATTCTCATGAGTGTCTTCCATGAGAGCTAACTGTCCAAACCCAGTGCCCAAATATTGTAAGTGGTACAATATAATTAGAGAGGCAGATTGCCCTGGAATAGGACAGACACAGACACAGACACAAAACAGAGGCCAATATATGGGGGGAAAGAGAACATAATTTTAATAGTGCCATTTGACATATCTATAAGAAAATTTAACACACACACACACACACACACATATATATATATATATATACATTTATTTATATGCATCTAAAAGAAAATTGGGGATGCCTTAGACTTAATTTGGCAATCACTGTGACTGAGGGAAAGATGTCCTCCATCAGGAAAGAGAAATGGGTTTAAAAGTAGAATCCAAGCATGAATATAAGCCACAGGTAGACAGGGTCGAGGATATGGTTAACTCCTAGGATCCTGAGATCCAAGGTTAAGGGAAAAACAGGCAAGTTAAGAGCCAGGATAGACATTTCAAGTCAGGGAGGGCATCAGGTGTGTTGACAGGGCAACTGGGAAAATGACCATTTTAATGGATCAATATACCATTCCAATTTTTTGTTTTTTTGTGGTAGCAGATATATTCCTCCCTCTACTCATTCCTGATGTGTAGATGTGGTGATAGATGGGGTCCTCTGACCTAGCTGTACAATTTCCTGAGCCAACTATGCCAACGAAATTGTAGACTCAGATACTTTTACACGTATTATTCATTAGGAAGAATAAGGAGATAAGCTAGCATTACTAGGAGCACTTCTAGTCCTACAAGGTGAATGGACAAGCTGGATGCTCTTTCCTCCCGTTCTTAATAGGAGGCAGATAGTCCAGGCATTTGAGCAAAACAAATTGCTTCCTTGGCTATTTGGTACCTTTGATCTTCCTTATTTAAGGGTGACTGGTTTCTTATTTTGCCCTTGGCCTTAGCTCCATCATATCTGCCCTCTAGGTATACTTTACTATATTACACAGTCATATTACTTGCTCCTGGCCCTATTTTGTTTGCTTGTTATTTGCCTTATCACTGTTTCTCAGACAAGTTTCTTGCCCCTGTCCCTCAATTTTATTACACTGCTTCTTTACACAGATCATGGTATACATTAAAATCTCAGGCACTGCTCCATCCCCTTGTGCTGTGGGATACCTGAGACAAGTGAATCATATCCCAAGTGCAGCCTCTGGTTATAGCCAAGGTTCAACTGACAGTTTCAAGGTGCAGGCTTTGTCCACATCTCCACCCAGGTGGCCACATAAGAAACAAAAACCAATGATACAAGTGACTAGATAAGTAATTTTTCATACAGACACATCCAGATCCAATACTCTGACTAAATTGGAAAACAGATGATTTGGAGAAGTCTCTAAATCAATGCAGATGGCCAGGCAATGAAACAACAGAAGTTATTTAACAGGTAGAGAAGACTACCAGTATTATTTTCTCATCCTAGCAAAAATGAATGTCTTCTAAGAAAGTTACATAGTGGGAAGCTACCCTTATGAGTAAATTTTGTTGTGCCAGTTATATTAAAATATTCTTTATAAGTACCACTAGAGCTTATGATTTTACCATATCCCTATCATGATCCTAATTAAGGAAGAATTTCCAGTTCATTAGTTTTAGTTACTTAGACTATTCAATGGAACATGCAAATTATAACACTAGCCCTTAATTGTAATTGGAAATATATGTTCAGTTTTATTTGAACATGTTTTTGTTCAATTAGAGCAAAAGAATGTTTTGAATGAATGTTAGAAACACATTTTTCAGCCTCAGGGATAAAAGCTTTAGAATTTAACATACTAGTGTCACATTGGGTCATGGGAGCACCTTGGTGGAGCAGCTTTGGACCTGGAGTCAGAAAGACCTGAGTTTAGATCCAGCCTTAGACACTTACTAGCTGTGTGTCTCTGAGGAAGAAACTTAACCTCTGTTTGCCTCCATTTCCTCAACTGTAAAATGGGTATAAAAACAACACCACCCAACAGAATTGTTGAGGGATCAAATGATATTTGTAAAGTATTTAGCAGAGTGTGTGTCAAGTTGGTGCTATATAAATATAAAGAGGTCCTATATAAATTCTTATCCTGTTTATAATGAGTTATAGTTCTATTGCTTCCAATAGCTAGTTTCAGAAGCAACTATTGCCTCAGAAGAGGAGGAGAAGGAAGAGGAAGACAAAGACTAAGATGAAGATGGAGAGGAAGAGGAAGCAGCAGCAACAACAGCTAATGTTATTTAAGAACCTAACTAAGCATGTTATTAATTCTGATAATTGTCTATAATTACTGAAACTTATTTCCTGATAAGAATGAATAATACTGCCAAAGACTTTGGAAGGATTAGAAAACCATAATGGATGGCAACATTTTGAAATAATCCTAGCAATTATTATCATTTTAAAAAATTGTAATGGCTTCAGAAATGCTTTAGCCTATCAATTTTTTTCCAATTTCAATTCAGCTACTGTGGATACTCAGTACATGAAAAATATTGAAGAGAGACAAAGATTGGCACCAGTTATGTTTCTTAAGAATGAGCAGCATGGCATAGTGAACTGAGAGGCAGTCTTGAAATCAGGGACACCAGGTTTTGGGGCCTTCCTTGGATATATTCTAGCTATGTGGTCCTGGACAAGTAGCTTGAGCTCTCTGGACCAAAAAATGTAAACAAACCAAAACAAACAAAAAAAAACCCAACCCTCTCTATGACCATAAATTGGTGACTTCAGACAGAAAAATTTCAATGGAATGATGCGAATAGACCTAGACATCAAGATGACATGGTGGGGGTGACAGGGAAACAGTGAAAGTAGTCTCTTCCATTTAGATTTTGTCAGTGAAAGAAAGGAAGGAGATGGAACAGTAGCTCAGTGGAATAACAGGAAGAGCAACATTTTCATCCACTAATGAATGTGTTCCTGAGGATAAGAAGCAAAAAAAAAAAAAATTGAAAAGGTGACCTTGGTCAATGAACTCAATAATCTTTGCTCTTTTGTGTTATCTGAAAATAGCTGTGTTTTTTTTAAACACAGAATTGTATTGTTATCATGGTGAACTAACAAATTCCAAGAGTTCAAGGAATACCCAACTCTGCAAAACAAGCAACATAAATATGCCAAATTCATATACTGCTCATATTCTCATGATATGTTTTAGAGTCACTTAAAACAGATCATGGTAACCCCACAGTTTACCCAAAACTCACCTCTATTCCTAACCTTCTTATTTCTATAGAAAGTAATCCTTAAAGTGAAAAAGGTTGGTAACATTGGAGTTATCTTAACCGTTCATTCTGTACCCCACATGAATTAGTTGTCAATTGATTCTATTTCCATAGGCTTCCCTCCACTCATCCATACTACACTAGTTTCCCACTCTTATCCTCATCACCTTGCTATGCTATTACAATAGCCTCCTGATTAGTCTCCCTGACTAACGGTCTCTTCCCTTTCCACCCCATCCTTAAGGTACATCTTATGAAGTCACTCTGATCCTCTTAGTTCATGATGCTCTGCTCCTCTATTAAAACTTTGTTGCTTTTGTTTTATATTTATTTATCTGTGGAATCACTACTTTCTTCCAGTAGAAGTTAAGCTTCTTGAGGAGAAGAACATTTTCATTTTTGGCTTTGTAGCTCCAGAGATTAATTCATAACCTCTGATGGTCATGACTTTCTTGTAAAAAGACAACATGCTTTAAAATCAGAAATAATAAAAGCCATTTGAAGTGGCCCAGGTGAGTTTGCTGCAAATGAAACTAATAAGGTTAATTTTAGAGAAATACCATCACATATGCTATTGAAAGTATGCATAGATGACTAATACTGATAGACTTAACCCTTCTCAGCAATGTAAAGATCTAAGACATCTCCAAAGCCCTCAGGATGGAAAATGCTATCCACATCCAAAGAAAGAACTATGGATTTTGAATGCAGTTTGAAGCATACTATTTGCTATTTTTTTCTTCTCTTGTGTTTTGTTTCTTCTTTCTGGTGGTACCTCCTATTGGTTCTAATTCTTACCTACAATGGCACTAATGTAAAAATATATTTAATAGGAATATATAGGTATAGTCTATATCAGATTGTGCACCATCTAAGGGAGGAAGGCGGGGAGGGTGGGGGAGAAAAATTTAAAATTCAAAAGCTTATGGAAGTGATCGTTTATAATTCAAAATAAATTAATTGAAAATTAAAAAAGAAAGTATGCATATATTTTACTTTCAAGGTTCACTATATGAACAGCTCCATCAAGGTTCCTAAATTCCCAATTGTACCTGAAATTACAATGAAATTGATGATGGCGGTGAACTTCCTAGATTGATAAATGAAATAAATTATAATGAAGATACTAAGGGGAAGCTAGATTGTACAGTGGATAGAGCACCAGCCCTGGAGTCAGGAGGGCCTGAGTTCAAATCCGGCCTCAGACACATAACACTTACTAGCAGTGTTACTCAGGACAAGTCACTTAACTCCAATTGCCTCACACAAAAAAAATATTGACATGTATTTGTTGATAATTATCCTTTGCCATTATCTGAATACAATGTACAGAATCTAGTAGTCTAAGTGACATAAGACTAATCAATAATAGCCCTTAGCTTTTTTGAGACTTTCATAGGAAGATAACACTGATAATAAATTAACAATATTTAATTCATATTGACAATCACTATTTTAAACACATATGTTAAAAAATTCTGTAGACAAATCATCTGTCTTGAGCTTTTCTTTAGTTGCAAATGTATAATAAAATAATACTTCTTAATTTGTATTGAAACAGAGAATGGACCAGGAAGACTGTGTAGATATATGAACCTGTTCAATTGTCCTACTTGGAAAAAAAAAAAGTAAAACAGTCAGTTTGACCATTTGTATTTTTGGGTTTCTAAAATTTAAATTTGAATTGATGTAACTGGTCATTAGTCAAAATAATCAAACCAATTTTTGTTAGTGAAATAATTTAGTTACAAGCAATGAGATCCAGTCTCAGGGCCAAGAAGACTTGTGTTCATGTGTTACCTTTGACACACACTGGCTATGTGACCCTGGATAAGCCATACCTTCTCAGAGCTGTAGGCCATTCTCTAAGACTATAAATATCAGAGAGAGTGCCAACTGGTACTAGTAGAGTCCCTAATGTTAGTAAAATAACATGCCCATTCCCTATCCTTAAACAGCTTTATTAACCAGTGTACTTCATGTGTTATCCTAAAGATGTATCCATAGAAAATGAAGGGAGATTTTTTTTTAAGCTAGGCAATGGGGTTAAGTGACTTGCTAGTAAGTGTTATGTGTCTGAGGCCAGATTTGAACTCAGGTACCCCTGAATCCAGGGCTTGTGCTCTATCCACTATGCCACCTAGCTGCCCCAGGGAGATATTGAAGATAGAAAAAAATAAAGTAGCAATCCTGACAACTAGAAGTATATTAATGGTTGGTGATGCTGATAAAAATATTAAGACTTAAAAGTTTATATATTTCATTGGGGAATAAAATGGGATGGTAGAAAGGTAGCAAGAATATCTACATTCAAATCCCACTTCTGTTATTTATGATTTATGTGAGTTCAGGCAATTGATCAAGATCTCTAAGGTTTAGTTACTTCTTCTGTAAAATGAGGGGATTGAACAAAATTATCTCAAAGGCCCATCTAGCTCTAATTTGAAAATCCTATGAATATTTATGCTTGTTGTTGATATCATTTTGTTTTTGAGGTTGGGTTTAGAGCTAAAATAAAGAGTAGTTGGAGGAGACTTCTCTTGGCAGTATCTTGCCTAGCTTCTCCTATCATCCTCCAGTCCTCACAGTTGGAGCTTGATACATAGACTCAGCCCCTCTCTGGGCCCTGCGACCAAATGGGCACCTAGTTGGAGGAAATAAAAGGAGTCCTAGATCCATGCATTCATGAAATATGAATAAACTCTTATGAATAACTTCCATTCACCTAAAAACAACTTTCCTTTCTTCTACTGATATAGTGCTTTGGATTCTCTCTTTTCCTCTGTTCCCTTTCCCCTTGAAGTTGTAGAACCCTTTTACTGCCTGGGAGTTCTTATCCTTGGAAAAAAGACTGGTTCCTGACTACATCAAGCAAGGCATTACTTTGTGTTGCTGCAAATAAATCTTGACTAATATACTACCCTACAACTTCATCATTGTGCCAAGGTAATTTTATATTCTTGAAGGTTGTGGTATCATGTCCTAAATGCTGGCAGGAGCATTGAGGTGTAGCAGAAAGACAGACAAGGAGATATGTATTCAAACTATGGGCTTACCAGTACACTAGCTCTAGGACCTTGAATAGTTCAATTCATCTCTGAATATCAGGTTCCTCATCTTTAATATGGAGGTGATAATGCTAGATAATATTACCTACCTTTCAGTTTTATTGTTGGGAAAACATTATGTAAACTATAAAGTCCCATATAAATGTGAGTGATTATTATCTTGGACCAATCCTGTGATTTCTTTGGTACAGAAAAATCCTACAAATTCCTTCAACCTATGCAAATAGGCATATCCTACAGATTTACAGTCTTAGAGACTTGTCTGCAGTACTAAGAGACTGTGCCTAGTCAGTATATATTAATGCTAGGACTCGGAACTAGATTTTTGTCCATCCAAATCCACTTTTTTATCTACTATGTTATGCTGTCTCATGTTATTAATACCAAGCTGGGAAGTATAGACACTGCCAGACTGAGTCTGTTTTCTGACAGAGGCATGTGGGTGGAAGAGTGAACAGAGCATGGGATTTGGGACTCAAAGTTCTGAGTTTGAATCTAGCCCCAGACACTATCTAGTAGAGTGAATCTGTGCAAGATTGTAATAAATTATGTCAAACTCCCTGTCTCAATTTTCTTCATTTACAAATGAAAATTATGGCATATTCTTCTTAAGGTTGTTGTGAGATAATATATGTAAAACTCCGAAAACCTTATAAATGTTAATTGTTATTTTTGTTGTTGTTGTTGCTATCAAAAAACCAGCCAGAAGTTCACCATCAAACAGTTGGCTACTAAGAGATGAATTATTTTTTGGCACAGCAAATATAAAATTCACCAATCACAAAGTATTTTTTAAGGTCCTGCTACATGTCTGGCATGGTGTTGAGTGCTGAAGAAACAATCTATTAAGTTCTGGAAGGGCTGCAAACTATAGTAGTGGATAGAATATCAATACCACGGAAATCACAGATTTTTTTTTGAAGCATTATGGTATGAATATGCTACAAATAATGTGCTTCCAGGACTGGATTAAGGCATGCTGATTTCTAAGCTATGCCATTTTAAATAGACTCACGTGGCTTTACATAGGTACACATAAGTATTATTGTAATAAAAAAGACTTTGAAAATGAAGACAATAAAAGTTTTACATTTGAATACATATTAACGTGTTCAAGAATAGAATTAAAAACTAATACATAATTTCAATAGAGGGGTATTACAGTGTAATGAATAGGGAGTTATTTTCAGAGTCAGGAAGACCTGGGTTCAAATCTTACCTTTGAAATGTATTAGCTGTCTGATCTTGGACAGCTCAATCTCTCAGTGCCTCGAGGCAAATCTCTGAGGCTCAAATTTGCCAAATACTTGCAAGTTTGCTCACTGGGAGCTCCCTACACCAATGAAATTATCATTCCACACTGGAAAAAAAATCAATGTCTACCTATGAAATATCTTCTAATGAAAATATATTGTGACTTTTTAAATTAATAAGTATGAAAATTTTTAATGTTTAGAAGCACCACAAGTATTATTTATGTAAGTTTAAATATTTATATGTTAAAAATTACATAAGTTTATCCCTAATTAAATGGAGGAGGCAATATTACATGCAGTGGGTATGTTATACATGCTTGACAAAATTGAAGATGCTTTTTGTGATTTTTTAAAGAGTAAAGCCATTGATTAAATCTTCATATTACAAATTGTGAAATTTTATGATTAATAATGATATATGTATGACCAAATGGAATATTTATGGTTTTTAATTATGTGTGAGATTCTTGGGGGTAATTTTTCTTATAGTATTGCTGTCTGGAGTTTATTCTTCTTCTTCTTCTGTAAAAATGACTTTCTCAGCACTTTGTTACTATCACATTAAAATCGAGACAAATTTTTGTTTTCCAAAACTAAGGGAAGTCAGCTAAATCTTTTCTGGATGATTAGCTACAATTCCTGGAGACATAAATATTTTTCTTAATATGTGTGCTATGTAGGTTTTGGGTTTTAAGAAATAGACAAAGACTCACACTGAATTACCTAACTACAGGGATTATTTTAAACTGCACAAACTACACAGATAAATTTATTCATTCAAGAAACCCTATGCAGATCTGCTTAACTCCTAGGTCCCAATTTTTGTCTGGTCTGTGGAAATGAAGTTGTACAATTGTTCCCAGAATGTGACCTATCCAAACATAGCCTAACCACCAGAAGGCACAAAGGTTTTAGGGGTTTTGCAAATTTATTCTGAACTTTAAAAGTGGAGAGGTGAAATCAAGCTTCATTTCAGCTTTTAAATCAGCAAGGTAGTGCACAACATTTATCTTCCCATTTAGAGTTCTGAGGTTTTCATACTTGCTAATCCTAAACACATTAATTTTAATTCAATTCAACAATCTTCCATTGATTAACATTATTATGACTGAAATTCATTTGCTTTATAACCAAGAGAAGCTCTTGGGAATTCCTGACTTCAAGTCAGATGGTTTCTTAGTACAGAGGACTGAGATTTAGCACTAGACACAGGAAGATCAAAAGACACACTTCATCTAGCAATCTGCTGAGCTTTCATTCAAGGTTCTTATCTGAGTGTAGTGAATCATTTATTTGTCTATAAGCTAGAATTTTTCAGCCTACCCTTATCAAGAAGATGCTTTCTAGTCACTGCAATATAGCAAAGTTGAAATGGACAGCAAAAAGTCATGACAAGACCAATAAATACTGATATATATATATATATGTATGTATGTATGTATGTATGTATGTATGCATGTATATAAATACAATAGAATATTCAGCAGTTACAACAAGAATAGCAGAGGCTGGTTGATCAGGGTGCGAAGAAGAGGCAACATATCCAATCTTATAATAGCCTTAGAAAAGAATGTGGAATGACCACAAGGATGCCAAGAATGGTTGGAGGGTATAATAAATAAATCAAAGGAAAAGATAAGGATTTTAATAAATAGGTCAAAAGCTGCTGAGAAAACTTAGCATGACAATAGACTTCCTTAAAAAAAAGAGTAGAGGCAGAACTAAAAAAATTCAATGATACAACCACAAATATTAACCAGGGAAAGAGAAGATAGAGAAATAAAACTATAGAGCTATATCAATGAATACTAATGCACAGATATTGAATAGGATTTTGGCAAAGAAGCTATAGCAATACATTAAAAATTATTCATTATGTCCATCAGATATACACCCTGTAATAAATGTAGGAAATGAAAAGATGGTACAACACCAGTATAATGGATCTTATGAAAAAAATAAAATCACATGAAAAATTTTTTGCAATAATTTAGTACTCTCTAATATGAAAATTGCTAAGAAGTATAAGAATAAATTAACTTTTCCTTAACAAAATATACAATACTTATCTAAAGCTAAGAACTAGCATTACTTGTTATAGACAAATCTTTTCTTAAGATTGGGGGAAAAAAGTATTGCTGTCAGTATTATTTGATATTGTTCTAGAAATGTTAGCTATATCCACAAGAAAAGGAAATTGAAGGAATAAACATTGGCAAGAAGAGGCACAATTCTCTCCTTTTATAGATGATAAGATGGTTTATGTAAAGATTACAAGAGATTCTATGAAAAAATAATTAAAACAATAACTTCCTAAAAGTAGTAGGATATAGCATAAGTCCACAAAAGTCATAAGACTTTGCATATTACTAACAAAGCCCAGCAGGAGGAGACTGAAAAATAAATTCCATTTAAAGTAACTACATAATGCATAAACTATGTTGGAAGTAATCATTATAATAATAATGCATATACATTAAGTCCTTTAAGGCTTATGAAGCACTTTTCATGCTGTGGAAGGCCTGTTCTGACCATGCTAGCTTAGGTCTGACCAGGACACTTGGGTATCACACATTCAGAATTGGAAAGAAGTGAGACATTCATAGTCAGTCTTACAGATAACAAAAAGAAGTTTTTTTTTGTTTTGTTTTGTTTTTACCCATAGTCAGGGAAGGAAAGTGAAGCTGGAAAAAGATCATTGAAAATTCAACCTTGATTCATTTGGATGCAACTTTCCTGTGCTAGTATTGTCATGCTGCCAGTCTGTGGTCAGATCCTGGGGGAGGAGAACTAGCCCTTTATGTTCTGGATCTTTTCTGTACTCAGGCTATGAGAAAGCTATTCTGATGGTCTAAGACTTAGTCCACTGAGCTGAACAAATCATGAGGACAGTTGCAATATGTAGTATGAAAAAATTAGCCTTGGCTACATGAGATAGGCCATTAGAAAATACTGTCTAACTGTTGTTGGACATTCATCATCTTGTTTGGTCATTAGTCCTTAGAGGTAGATGTTATTAATATTTCCCTTTAACAGATAACACAATTGAGGCTAAGAAATACTAAGTACCTTAAAAAGGTCATATTCAGTGACTTGTTAAGGATTACACTTCTAGTAACTGTGTGAAGTATGATTTGAAGGAAGCCAAGGAGGCCAGAAAGCAGAGATGAGGAAGGAGAGAGTTCCAAGCATGGAGAATAGCCAGTGGTAGTGCAAAGTCAGAAGACTGAATGTTCTGTCTGAAGAAAAGCAAGGGAGCCAGTTTAACTGAAACATAGAGTAAGTGGAGAAAACTAAGGTGCAAATACACTGGGCAGATAGAAAGGGGCCAGAATATGAAGGGCTCTAAAAGCTAAATAGGATTTTATATTTGATCCTAGAGGCAATAGGAAGTGTCTTTCACAAGTATGACAATAAGGAGATTCACTAAATAATCAAGAATAGAGATGATTATAAAAGATAAAAGAGAAAACTTCAATGATGTAAAATGAAAAGTTTTTTTTTGCACAAAATCAATAAAAGTAGCTAACTTGGTAGAGTAAAAAAAACTGTGGATTGGGAGTCAGAGAACCTGGGTTCAATTTCTGGCTCTACCACTTGCCACCTATGTGGTCACAAATAAGTCATTTAACCTTTCTGGGCCTGAGTTTCATCAACTGTAAAATGAGGTATTGGGATTATATAAATACTAATATCTCTCTCATTTCCAATTCTATGATCCTATGAGAGAATAATAAAATAACTTATCAATTGGAAATAAAAACATCTTCACATCAAGTATCTATCATAAAGTTCTGATATCAAATTCGTATGGAGGTTAGTCCAAATGCATAAAAACAAGAGTACTTTCTCAATATTATAACTGGGCAAAGGGTTATGAAGAATCCACTTTCAAAGGAAAAAATACAAACTGTCCAAAATGATGTGAAAGAATGTACCAAATCATTAATGAATAAACCAAAGTAAATTAAAATAATTATTTTTTTCTTACATCCATCAGTTTTCAAATGACATAAGATGAATATAGTCAATGTTGGAGGGGTTGTGGTAAAATAGGAACAATGATGCACTGTTGGTGGAACTTTGAATCTGTCCAACTGTTCTGGAGAAAAAAAATAAAATTATAATAGAAAAGTCATCAAACTATGCCCTTTGATCAAGGAATCAAAAGCAAGGGATATAAAGCAAAATGGGTGCATATTAGTTGAGAAATGACTAATCATATTGTGGAAAGAGTATTGCATAAGAAATTGAGAAGTAATTTTTTCTTTTTTTTCTTATAAACTTAAATACTAAAACTTACATACACAATAAGAAAAGCAAAAGAAATATATAATAAAGTTAAATATTGAAACTTAAATACAAAATAAGAAAAGAAAAAGAAAGCATTGTCTTGTGCATAGCAGAATGTAAGAAAAGGTTCAAAATATACAGTAATAAATTTCAATTTCAAGAAAGCCTATATAATAAATACTAAGTATTGCATTGTGTTGAGAGTTGTCCATCTTTTCTTTGTTTCCTTGTAAGTTTTCTTTTGTTTTCTGTTGTGCATTTTTTATTTTGTTCTTTTTTTCCCTTCTTCCTCCCCCACCTTTGAAGGCTACAATTAAGCATATACATATATATATATATATAGATAGATAGACAGACAGATATGGATAGATATAGATATAGAAATATCTATCTATATAGATATAAAAATATCTATATCTGTATCCATAGTTCTCACATATATATAGGTTGCATATATGTGTGTGTGCATATATATGTATTATATATATTTGAACTAGATTTTTAAAAAAGGAAACATTATGTTATGTTAAGATTAAGATTAGATCAGATACAGTGTCTCAAAAATTATAGTGGAATTTTAAACTTGGATAATTTTAGAAGTATAGACACTACAAACTTACAAAAACATCATTTGAAAATTTATTTAATTTTCTAATACACTTTTTTAGCATATCAATTTTGAATAATATATTTTGAATATTAATATAGACAAGACAGGACACTTTATATGCATTGTTTGTGTGACAGTTTCTGGATGTCACTTTCTCTGAAGAGAGGAGTGGTAAAGGAGGCCCTCTTTTTTGCCCATTATAATCATTTGATCTATCTCTTTTAGACTTTTAATTATAGGGTCATATCAAAATTGTCATGTAGGAATCAAAACCTTTTGGATGATCTTAAGGCTAGGATTATAGAAACAATTCTTTCAATCATTGAGTAGCTGATGTTAAAGGTTTTACATAGTTCAAAAATTGATGTATATAGTTCAACTTCTGGGAACCAAGATGGTGGAATAAGCACTAAACAGTTCTCACTATCCCTTATTGACATCTAAAAACCCAGAAAATATTGCCCCAGGAAAAAAGCATGAAACAGGTGAGTCAGCAGAAAGACAAGGTGCAGCAGTCTTTTAACCCAGGACACTTGGGGGATTAATGGGAAAGGTCCCTTTAGTTGTGGTAAAAGAGGAGCAGTACAGGACAGGAGGCATCCCAGCAAGCCAGCAGCAAGCTTCAACTCAGTACACAAGTGGGAGGTTTTGAGCCCCAGTGTGGTGGAGTAGGCAGGTGCCAATACCGCACACCCCCAATTGCTTTGGCACAGGCAAGGGAACCAGTAGACTCCAGCTCAGAAAACCTCCAAGTGCATAAGCACAAATACAAGCAGGCAGTCATCCTCCAGCAGCCAAACTATCTGGTGCTTCAGAGCAGCCCAGGTGAGCAGGCATCATCCAGGGGTCAGACTCTCCCCCCCCACTCCAATGGGAGCTTCAGTGTTGCTGATCCCAGCTTACCAGGTAAGCTGCCAGACCCCTACAGCTTCCATCTGCCAGCACCTGAGGCCTCAGCACATAAAGCCACTGACCAGGTCCCTGGCCCCCAGCACAAGTAGCTTGGGTCAGTGCCTTCTGTATTCCAGGAGGAGAGCTCAACTTTGAGGAGGAAATAGGCAAACATCATAAGCAAAAAGCATAAATGGACAATAACCATAGATGCTTTTTATGAGGATAGGGAATATCAAACTATAAATTCAAAAGATAATATTGTCAATATATCCACACCTGAAACTTCAAAGGGGAATATGAACTGGGCTCAAGCCAAAAAAGCCTTCTTGGAAGAGTTCAAGAAGGACTTTAAAAGTCAAATAAGAAGTAGAAGAAAATTTTGGAAAAGAAATGAGAGGTATACAACAGAGAGTCAATAACTTGGAAAAGGAAGTACAAAAATTGACTGTAGCAAACAAGTCCCTAAAAAATACTATTGGCCAAAAGGGAACTCCTTACAAACTAAAATGAACCAAATGGGAAAGGAGGTACAAAAGCTAATTGAAGAAAACGATTCATTAAAAATTAGAACTGCGCAAGTGGAATCTAATGACTCTATGAGACATCAAAAATCAGTCAAACAAAATCAAAAGAATGAAGAAATAGAAAACAAACCCACAAAATACTTCATTGGAGAAACCACTGATCTGGAAAATAGATCCAGGAGAGAAAATTCAAGAGGTCTACCTGAAACCTATGAGCAAAAAAAGAGCCTGGACAGCATCTTTCATGAAATCATCAGGAAAAACTGCCCTGAGGTCATAGAACCAGAGAGTAAAATGGTTATCAAGAGAATCCACCAATCACCTCCTCCAAGAGTGCCCAAATTGAAAACACCAAGGAATATTGTAGCCAAATTCTAGGATTATCAAGTCAAGGAGAAAATACTGCAAGCAGCCAGAAAGAAATAATTTAAATATTGTGGAACCACAGTCAGGATTACTCAGGACCTTTCAGCTTCTGCATTGAAAGATTGGAGGGCTTGGAATACAATATTCCATAAGGCAAAGGAGCTTGGATTACAACCAAGGATCAACTACCCAGTAAAGTTGAGCATAATCTTTCATGGAAAGAGATGGATATTCAATGAAATAGGGGACTTCCAAGCCTTCCTGATGAAAAGACTAGAACTCAACAGAAATTTTTTTCTTCAAATACAAAACTCAAGAGAGGCATAAAAAAGTAAACAGGAAAGAAAAAAAAACGTTATTCAATAAGGGCAAACTTCCCAACATAGGAAGATGATACTTTTAACTCTTGAGAACTATCTTTATTAAGACATTTGGAAAGGATATACATAGAGAGAGGGAGTGGGTATGAGTTGGCTTTGATGTGATAATAAAAAAAATAAGTGATGAAAAGAGATTGTACTGGGAGAAGAGGAAAAGAGGAGGCAGAAAAAGGTAAATTACATCACATGAAGATTCACAAAGACATATTGCAGTAGAGGGAAAAAAGAGAAGATAAACATTGTTTGAACCTTACTCTCAACATATTTGAGTCAAAGAAGGAATAACATACTCAGGTATAGAAATCTAGCTTACACTAGGAGGGGAAAGGGGAAAGAAAAGGAAGGGGTGGACAGAAGGGAGAGGAGAAGTAGAAGTAGTAGGGGAAAAGGGAAAGAAAAGGGAGGGAAGGGAAGTAAGATTGAGGAAGGCAGTAGTCAAAAGCAAAACTCTAATGAGGAAGGAAAGGCATAAAGGAGAGAGAAAAGCATAAAAAGGGGTGGAGAATAAGATGGAGAGAAAGACACAGATAGTAATCATATCTGTGAGTGTGAATGGGATGAACTCTCCCATAAAATTGAAGCAGATGGAAGAGTAGATTAAAAACCATAATCCTACAATATGTTGTGTACAAGAAACTCATTTGAAACAAAGTACACACACAGAGTAAAGTTAAAAAGGCTGGAGTAGAATATATTATGCTTCATGTGAAGTAAGAAAAATGGGTAGCAATCCTGATTTCACACAAAGCAGAAGCAAAAATTGATCTAATTAAAAGAGATAAGGAAGGAAACTACATACCACTAAAAGGTAGCATAAGCAATGAAATAATATCATTATTAAACATATATGCACCAAGCAGTATACCATCCATATTATTAGAGGAGAAGTTAAGGGAGTTACAGGAAGAAACAGACTGTGAAACCATAGGAGTAGGGGACCTCAACCTCCCCCTCTCAGAACTAGATAAATCTAACCACAAATTAAGCAAGAAAGAAGCTAAGGAGATGAATAGAATTTTAGAAAAGATAGATATGGTAGATCTGTTGAGAAAAATTGAATGGGGATAGAAAGGAATATGCCTTTTTTTAGACAGTATATGGTACCTACACAAAAATTGACCATGTATTAGGCCATAAAACCCTATAATCTAAAGCAGAAAGACAGAAATATTAGATACATCCTTTTCAGATCATCATGAAACAAAAATTACATGTAATGAAGGGCTATGGAAAGATAGACTAAAATTAATTGGAAACTAATTAATCTAATCCTAAAAAATGAGTGGGTCAAACAAAAAAAATCATAGAAATAAGCAATAACTTTATTCAGGAAAATGACAATAATGAAACAACATACCAAAATTTATGGGATGCAGTGAAAGTGGTTCTTAGGGGAAGTTTTGTATTGCTCAATGTTTGCATGAATAAAATAGAGAAAGAGGAAATCAATGAATTGGGCATGTAACTAAAAAAGTTAGAAAAAGAACAAATTAAAAATCAAATTAGAAATTCTGAAAAACAAAGGAGAGATTAATGAAATTTAAATTAAGGCAACTGTTAAACTAATAAATAAAATTAAGGCCTGTTTCTATGGGAAAAAAAACAATAAAATAGATAAACCTTTGGTTAATTTGACTTAAAAAAAAGAAAAAAGGAAAACCAAATTGCTAGAATCAAAAATGATAAGGGTGAATTCATCACTAATGAAGAGGAAATTTAAAAAAATAATAAAGAACTATTTTGCCCAACTGTATGCCAATAAATTTGCCACTCTTAGTGAAATGCATGAATATTTACAAAAGCATAAATTGCCCAGATTAACAGAAGAGGAAATAAAATACTTAAATAACTCCATTTCAGAATAAGAAATTGAACAAGCCATTAAAGAACTCCCTAAGAAAATAATCTACAGGGCTAGATGGATTTACAAGCACATTCTATCAAAAATTTAAAGAACAATTAATTCCAATACTACATAAACTATTTGGGGAAATTGGCAAAGGAAGAGTCCTACCAAATTCCTTTTATGATACAAGTAAGGTACTGATACATAAACTGGTAAAAGTCAAAATAGAGAAAGGGAATTATAGACCAATTTCCTTAGTGAATATAGATGCAAAAATTTTAAATAAAATATTAGTAAAGAGGGTATAGAAACTTATCTTGAGAATAGTATACTATGACCAGATAGAATTTATACCAGGAATGCAGGGCTGATTCAATATTAGGAAAATTATCAGGATAATTGACCATATCAACACCAAAACTCACAGAAATCATATGATTTTCTCAATAGATGCAGAAAAAACTTTTCACAATATATAAACACCCATTCCTATTAAAAACACTAGAGTGCATAGGAATAAAAGGAGCCTTCCTTATAATGATAAGTAGCATCTACCTAAAACCGTCATCAAGCATTATATATAATGGGGATAAGCTAGAAGCATTTCCAATAGAATGGGGGTGAAGCAAAGATGTACTTGATCACCAGTATTACTTAATATTGTCCTAGAAATGTTAGCTTTAGGAATAAGAGAAGAACAATTGAAGGAATCAGAATAGGCAAAGAAGAAACAAAACTATCACTCTTTGCAGATGATAAGATGGTATACTTAGAGAATCTTAGAGAATCAATTAAAAAATTGCTTGAAATAATTAACAACTTTAGCAAAGTTGCAGGATTAAAATAAACCCACATAAATCATTGACATTTCTATACATTACTAACAAAGCCCAGAAGCAAGAGATAGACAGGGAAATTTCATTTAAAATTATTGTAGACATTATAAAATATTTGGAAGTCTACCTACCAAAACAAACCCAGGAACTATACGAACACAATTACAAAACATTTTTCACACAAATAAAGTCAGAGCTAAATAATTGGAAAAATATCAATTGCTCATGGGTAGGCCTAGCTAATATAATAAAAGTGACAATTCTACCTAAATTAATTTACTTCTTTGGTAGCATACCAGTCAAACTGACAAAAATTATGTTATAGTGTCAGAACAAAACAGTTACAAAATTAATCTAGGAGAACAAAAGGTCCTGAATACCAAGGGAATTAATGAAAAGAAATGCAAGGGCAAGTGGCCTAGCCATATCAGATCTTAAATTGTATTATAAAGCAGCAATCAACAAAACTACCTGGTACTGCTTAAGAAATAGAGTGGTGGATCAGTGGAATAGTTTAGGTACACAAGACACCATAGTCAATGACTATGATTATCTACTGTCTGATAAACCCAAAGACTCAAGCTTCTGGGATAAGAACTCACTATTTAACAAAAAACTGCTGGGAAAACTGGAAAATAGTATAGTAGAAACTAAGCATAGACCAACACCTTAGATTGTAAACCAAGATAAAGTCAAGATGGGTACACTATTTAGATATAAAGGTTGATACTATAAGCACAGTAGAAGAGACAGAGAACATTATGAAATGCAAAATGGATGGCTTTGATTACATTAGATTGAAAAGTTTTTGCACAAAGTCAATCCAACCAAGATTTAATAAGGAAGCAGAAAGCTGGGAAAGAAGTTTTATAGCCAGTGAACATGATAAAGGCTTCATTTCTTTCTTCTTTCTTTTTTCTTCTTTTTTCCCTTCATCCTTTCCTATCACCCCCAATTATTCTATTCCCTCTTTTGCCCTTGTCCCTCCTCAGAAGTGTTTGCTTTTGATTACCACCTCCCACAATCTGCCTTTCTCTCTATCATCCCCCCACTCTCTTATCCCCTCCCCCCCTATTTTCCTGTAGGGTGAGATGGCTTTCCATACCCAATTGAATGTGTATGTTATTCCTTCCTTAAGCCAAATCCAATGAGAATAAGATTCACTCATTCCCTCTCACCTTCACGCACTTCCCCTCCACTGCAAAAGTCTTTTCTTGTCTGTTTTATGTGAGATGATTTATCCCATTCTACCTCTCCCTTTCTCCTTCTCCCAGTATAATCCTCTCACTCCTTAATTTTATCCTCCATTTATCACACATTCATCTTCAACTCACCCTGTGCCCTCTATCTATCAATCTATTCATACATATAATTTTTTCCCTCCCACTACCATAATACTGACAAAAGTCTCATGAGTAACAAATATCATCTTTCCATGTAGGAATGTAAACAGTTCAACCTTAATAAGTCTCTTATGATTTCTCTTTCCTGTTTACCTCTTCATGCTTCTCTTGAGTCTTGTATTTGAAAGTCAAATTTTCTATTCAGCTCTGGTCTTTTCATCAAGAATGCTTGAAAGTCCTCTATTTCACTGAATAACCATTTTTTCCCCTGAAGGATTATACTCAATTTTGCTGGGTAGGTGATTCTTGGTTGTAATCCTATCTCCTTTACCCTTCAGAATATCATATTCCAAGTCCTATGGTCACTTAATGTAGAAGCTGCTAAATCCTGTGTTATCCTGATTGTGTTTCCACAATACTTGAATTGTTCTGCCTGCTTGCAATATTTTGTGCTTGACTTGGGAACTCTGTAATTTGGCTACAATATTCCTAGGAGTTTTCCTTTGGGGATCTCTTTCAGGAAGTGATCTGTGTATTCTTTCCATTTCTATTTTGCCTTTTGGTTCTAAAATATCAGGGCAGTTTTCCTTGATAATTTCTTGAAAGATGATGTCTAGGCTCTTTTTTTTTAAAATCATACTTTTCAGATAGTACAATAATTTTTAAGTTATCTCTCCTGGATCTATTTTCCAGGTCAGTTGTTTTTCCAATGAGTTATTTCACATTGTCTTCTATTTTTTTTCATTCTTTTGATTTTGTTTTACAATGTGTTGATTTTGCATTAAGTCACAGGCTTCCCAATTGCTCCATTCTAGTTTTTAAGGAAGTATTTTCTTCAGTGAGCTTTTGGATTTCCTTTTCCATTTGGCCAATTCTGCTTTTGAAGGCATTCTTCTCCTCATTGGCTTTTTGGATCTCTTTTGCCATTTGGGTTAGGCTATTTTTTGAGGTGTTATTTCCTTCAGTATTTTTGGGGGGTCTCCTTAAGCAAGCTGCTGACAAGTTTTTCATGATTTTTTCTTTTTTTAAATTTCTAATTAATTAATCAATTTTTAGTTTTTAACATGTACTTCCACAAGATTTTGAGTTCCAAATTTTCTCCCCATCTTGTCCCTCCCTCCACCCCAAGATGGTGTGCATTCTAAATACCCTTTCTCCTAATCTGCCCTCCCTTCTATCTCCCCCCTTCTCTTATCCCCTTCCTCTCCTATTTTCCTATAAAGCAGGATAGATTTCTATACCAATTACCTGTTTATCTTATTTCCCAGTTGCATGTGAAAACAATTTTTAAGATTTGTTTTTAAAACTTTGGGTTCCACATTTTCTCCCTCCCTTCCTCCCCACCCACCCTCATTGAGAAAACAAGGAAGTCAATACAGTTTATACATGTGTAATCATGCAAGAGTAGTCATGTTGTAAAAAAAAAACTAAGTATATTTCCCTATTTTTACACCTTTGTTTGCTCATGATTCCAGCCAATTACTTGAGTTTTAAACTCTTTGATAACGTACAGGTCTGCTTCCAGTGTGGAGAATGTACTGTCCCAAGCTTTGGGGGTTTTGTGCAGTTGTTTTCAGAGATCCTTCTAGGGACCTGTACATTTTCAGGTCCTCCAAGGTGGTATGATCAAGGGTGAGGGGTTTATTCCTTTTCTGGCCTGTGCTCTGGTCTATGAGCGACCACAAACACTCTTTACTACCTTGGAACTGTGGGGAGGATTCCGTCTCTACTGCCACAAGAAGTTCCTACACACCAGTGCTCCTCCTTGCTCCAGGTTCACCATCCACAATTGTGACCCAGATCCAAGCATGGGCAAAGCAAGAGAATCCTGCCTCAGCACTAGCAAAGTGATCCCTGCAATCCCCCTCTGATCAACCACCCAATTCCCCTCAGTCTGTGGGCCAGAAGCCCTGGAAGCAACCACTGCCTTGGGGCTCCAGCCAGGACTGGGGCTGTGAACAGGCTTCTCTCTCACTGTGGTCACAGACTTTTCCTACAGACCTTTTAACTTGTTTTTGACATTTCTGGATTGAGAAGTCTGGAAACTGCCACAGCTGCCCCTTGATTATGAGGCCTGCTCCAGCTTCTCTGAGGCCTGTTTTGTCTGCACACTCATGCTGAACTTTGTTTCTCTTCCAGCTTGGTGCAATAGAACTTTCTAATCAACCATTCAGGTTGTCTTGGGCTGGAAACTTGTTTCTCTCTGTCTTTCTGTGGGTTCTGCTGCTCTAGAATTTGTTTAGAGTCATTTTTCACAGGTGTTTGGAGGGACTTGGGGGAGAGCTCAAGCAAGTCACTGCTTTTACTCTGCCATCTTAGCTCTGCCCCACATGGTGAGTACTTCTGAACTCTTCATTTCTAAAATATATAGAAAACTGAGTCAAATTTCTAAGAATACAAGTCATTCCCCAATTGATAAATGGTCAAAGGATATTAATAGGCACTTAACAGTTGAAGAAATTAAAGCTATCTATAATCATATGAAAAAATGTCCTAAATCACTATTGATTATCAAAATGAAAATTAAAACTACTCTGAAGTACCACATCATACCTATCAGATTGGCTAATGTGACCAAACAGGAAAATGATAAATGTTGGAGAAGATGTGGGAACATTGGAACACTAATGTATTGTTAGTGGAGTTGTGAACTGATCCAACCATTCTGGAGATCAATTTGGAGCTATGCCCAAGAAGCTATAAAACTGTGCATACACTTTGACCCAGAAATTCAACTTCTAGGTCTGTGTTCCAAAGAGATTAAAAAAAAAGGAAAAGGACACACATACCAAAATTTTATAGCAGCTCTCTTTGTGGTGGCAAAGAATTGGAAATCAACAGAATGCCAATCAATTGGGGAATGGCTGAACAAGTTGTGGCATACAAATGTAATGGAATACTATTGCGCTATAAGAAATGATGAGCAGACAGACTTCAGAAAAACCTGGAAAGACTTGCATGAACTGATGCTGAGTGAAGTGACCAGAACCAGGAGAACATTGTACACAGTAACAGCAACATTGTGCCATGACTAACTTTGATAAACTTAGCTCTTCTCAGCAATGCAAACATGTATGATGGAAAATGCTATCTACATCCAGAGAAAGACCTATGGAGTCTGAATGCCATTTAAAGCATATTATTTGCTCTTTTTTTCTTTGCTTTTCTTTGTTTCTTCTTTCTCATGCTTCCTCCTATTAGTTCTAATTCTTTATTACAACATGACTAATGTGAAAATATGTTTAATATGAATGTATACGTAGAGTCTATATCAGACTGCACCCCATCTTGGGGAGGGGTGAAGGGAGGGAAGGAGGAAAAATTAATTTAGAATTAAAAATTTTATGTAAGTGAATATTGAAAACTAAAAATAAATTAATCAATTAAAATAAATAAACAAAATCCTTGAGAATGACATCTTAAAAATTGATGTATAGTACTATGATGGTTGGTGAATTTTAATAAGAAATATATCAATATTTTAAAAAATTAAATTATTAGTCTTTCAAATCACAATTTTTTATAATTTATACTTCTGAAGTTATTGAAGTTTCAAAATGCACTAAGTCTTTTGGTATGCCTTGCATAATTTCTTAAAAAAAAACCCAAAACCGTGAAGTTCACATCTCTCTCTCTCTCTCTCTCTCTCTCTCTCTCTCTCTCTCTCTCTCTCTCTTTCTCTCTCTCTCTCTCTCCCCCTCTCCCTCTTTCCCTCTTTTTCCTCTTTATGTAAATTTGTATATATATGTATATGCACACACATACATATATATATGTCTGTGAATGTATACATGTATATAAATGCACGCATATTTGTATGCATATTTCACAGACATATATATATACATATATTCATACATAAATATATACTTATTTATGTTTACCTATATGCCTGTTTCACTCTCTAATTCTGGATAGGATGGATGCACCACACCTCACCTCTAGTTCTACTTCCAGCCTAGCCCTTACAGATATCATCAAGGGAAGCAACCCCCATGGAGAAGGGATTAGCCATCCTCAGCAACTGCCAATCAATTGCCACCCTCAGAGTAGGCAAGTCAGCTAGGTACCCTTAGCAAGAGACAGGAGGTATCATGTTCCAGGCAAATGAAAGCACCATCACAACCTTAGCCACCATCTCTGACACCAATGCATAAAGCTTAGGATCCTGAAACCAAGAGCCTTTGGAATAGCTTTTTTTTTTAAAGGCATCATTCTGTTTTTTTTTTCCTTTTTGGCGAGGTAATCGGGGTTAAGTGACTTCTCTAGGGTCACATAGCTAATAAGTGTCAAGTGTCTGAGGCTGGATTTTAACTCAGTTCCTCCTGACTCCAAGGCTGGAGCTCTATCCACTTTGCCACCTAGCTGCCCCCTCAGGCCACCTTTCTTGAAAATAACTTCTATGGAGATTCCAACTTGCAATTGTTCCTGCAGGTATTATAACCACAGCTCCTCAAGACTCTGAAAAGAAAGTTCTGACTACCAAAGCTCTTGGCTCTGTCAAGTCATTCAAGTATTAGAAATTACATTAAAGAGAGGTATTATGATCTGCCCTGTGATTCTGCCCCAAGGACCATGAGATTTTTTTTATCTGACTTGTAGCTGAAACCTTCCATATGTGTTGTCTCTTCCATTAGATTGTGAGCTCCTGGAGGGGAGGGACTGTCTTTTCTATTTATATCCCCAGTGCTTAGAACAGTGCTTTACACATAGTGTAACATTTGTTTTTAAAATTTTGGGTTCCAAATATTCTCTCTCTCTCCCTCTTTCCCCACCCACCCTCATTGAGAAGGCAAGCAGCTCAATACAGGTTATACATGTGTAGTCATGCAAAACACTTCTATAGTAGTCACGTTGTGAAAAATTAACTATTTTTCCCTATTTTTCCCTATTTTTTATTTTTTCATTTTTTATTCATTCATTCTAGTCCATTATTTCTGTATCAAGCAATGGGAGATTATTTATCATCAATCTTTTGAAGCCAGGATGGGTTGTTTGCTGTTTGGGTCAGAGTTCTGTGGTCTTTTAACATCGTCTCCCCTTACACTGTTGTAGTCATCACATACATTGGTCTTATAAGTCTTCTAATTTCATTGTGCATTAGTTCATACTAGTCTTTCTATATTTAGAATAGTCCAACATATTCATTGTTTTTTAACATATCTTTCACTTATTTTTTTTTGGGAGGCTGGGTTATTCCTCTTTTAGACATGACTTTCTCTCTAGTTACTCCCTTAGTTTCTACATTTTGGGTGTAAAAGAAACACGTTAGCTTTTCACTTCCTGTGTATAAAAATGAGTAATAAAATACAAAACTGTGGGATAGCAGTCAAATTCTACAATTCACCACTTTAAGCAAGTCACTTCATAATTCTTGGCCTCATTTCTCATCTCAAAATACTGAAGCAGAAAGAATGGATTGGGGGTGCTCTATAAACCTCTGTCCTTAGCCTTACTCTCCTTTCCATTAGGTAACAATCCTCCTCCTGTTTCCAGTCCTTCATTTGCTTTATTGCTGGGGGTCTAGAACTAGAAGAAATAAGGGGACTGTTCCATTCTCCTAACAAGCCAACCTCATGTCATATAGGTTTCTTGGGGAAAAAGGAAGGGTGACCTATTAGTGCTCACCGCCTTTTTGCCCTCTTCTCAAAGGGAGTGATTAAATTAATGATGTTCTCAGCTTCAAGTTCAATGGATTAAATTTTGCCAGTTAGATTTCAGGCATTATCCAGAGAAAGGAGATTTGGTCCTTATTAGAATCTTGATAATTTGTATAAGGCTGGCTCTGCCATAGGAAAAGTAAAAAAAAAAATCCAGTCAATCACCAAAATACTTTAACATAGCTTGATATTTGGAAAGAAACAAAATAACTTAAAAATTGACTAAATTTGTCACTACTTATTCAGATATTTGGGGTCATGTGTACATAGCCCCCCCCCCCAAAAAAAGGGCAGTATGGCAAAGTGGATAAAGAGTTGAACTTGAAGAAAAGAAAACTTGAGTTAAACTCCAACCTTTCACATCTACTATGTGACCCTTGTCCAAATTACTTAAACTCTCTGAGCATCAGGCAGCTCTCTGAAAGCATAAGTTACTGGGAAGGGGAAGGAGGAAGGGAATAAGCATTTACAGAACATGTCAGACCCTGTGCTAAGCTCTTTATAAATATTGTCTCATGTCTTCTATCTATAAATTTCAATAAGTTATACAACAGTGTGTCTTGTATCAGTGGAGGGAGCTCCCACAGAATCATTGGCATGGGCAAATGAAAGAAAAAGCATTTATTAAGCAATTATTAGGCACTGGGGACACAGATACAAAAAATAAGACAGTCAGCCCATACCCTCAATGCATTCTATTAGTGAAACTGCATCCTATTAAATTCTATCCACTTCCAGAGAAAGAACTGTTGGAGTCTGAATACTGATTGAAGCATACTTTAAAAAGAAAGATTTCTTTTTTTTTGTCTGTATTTTTTTTTGTGATGTGGCTAATATGAAAATATGTTTTGCATGATTACACATGTGTAATCTATATCAAATTGTTGTCTTCTCAAGGAAGGTAAAGGGGGAGAGAGAGAGACAGAAGGAGAGAGAGAATTTAAAACTCAAAATTAAAAAAAAATTAATTTCTTTCACATGTAATTGGAAAAAATAAATTATAGAAAAGTAAAAAAGAAGAAATTACATTTTATTAGTGAAAAACAACTCAGAGAGTCAGCTAGGGAGAGCTGTTTTCATCAACAAAATCACAGAGATAGTGACTAGATAAATCATAGTGCTATTGATTTATATGTCTTTTTCCTGGATTGATAAGTTTTGTGTAATTTACATTCTCAGCTCTATTAATGGGAAAGAAGGATGTTATGGATAAGGTGACATGACAGAAAGATGGTCAGGAAGCACAGTGGGGGGTCTAAGTGGGAGGAAAGTATGATAAATGATTACTAATTAGAACCTCAGAGTCCTAGGACATATATAGCCCGAGTCTACTGTTCTACTGATCTATTCTAGTCTGGCTTCAAATGGCCAGACCTTTTTTTAAGGTCAAAGAATCAATGAATGTTAGAAATGGAAGGGATCTAAATCATCTCAAGAGAAGAACAATTGATAAGGTACACTGTATTATAGCAGATAAAAAGTTGACTTTAGTTTCTAGAAGACTTAGATTCAAGTCCTATCTCCAATACACACTGACTATGTCTCCTCAGTGGTTAAGTAACTTAATCTCTCAGTGCCTCAGGCAATTCCCTAAAACTACATGTTGCAGATCTTCATTGACTGAAAGGGTTTATTCCCAGGAGTGTCTCAGATAGATAAAATCACAGGTCTAGGAAAAAAAATGCAGCATTCCTCTAGAAGACCTTAATTTCTTCTCTTTATTTGAGTAAACAAAAGGACTTGGAAAACTATTTGAAAATATATGCACATAAGGTATGAAATAGAAACTTTAGGGACACATTTCATAGCAAAACATGATATGTCTTCTGCTTCAGGATGTCTATAGCCTGAGAAGCTCAAATTATTTCTAGGGCATCATTCATTTAGTAATTTTATGACCTTATTTCTCAATTCATCGAGTCTCTTTGTATAATGTCTCTGTCCTCAATTAGTGTGAACAATGAGTTTTATTTAGTACCATCTGCAAAGTTAATTAATGTGTGTTTACCTTCTCTTCCAGGTGATTAATGAGGGAGATGTTAAATACTGGGTCTCTCTCCTCCTATCTCTTTGACACTCCTTTGCACAGCCTCCCTTTCACCCAGCACATTAAGAATCATTATTGCCCTCTTCATTTTCCTTTCTCCCTCAGCTAGTTTTAAATCCATAGCTCTGTTTCAAAAGAAATGCTGATGGGTTTTTTTCTAAGAGGTAATGAGACTGTTGAATATCTCTAATTACTATGCAGTTCCTACTTAAAATTACATTGTAGATAACATGCAAATACCGGAGACACTTTTTATGGTTTTATTCATTGGTTTTATGAAGCAAGTCCTTCTTAAAGCTCTGTACAACCTGTAGAGCAAATTTAGGTCATGTTTTCCTGGACTTTTTGGAGGAGTGATGTTACAGTTAGCATAGAATACTGACACCTCTGAAATATTTTCTATGCATTCATAAGGACACATTCTATGAAGAAACATGAAGGTCTCTGTGGGAATGTTTGCATGGTTTAAACTAGGGGATATCATTGTAGCATCCCATCATCTTGCCCTGAGATGCCACTACCAAGTCCTTCAGTGAAGACTGATGATATGAGACAGACCTGTGAAATACAAATGCCCTCAGAGAAAAGGGAAAGATTTCAGCATGAAATTTCAGACAAGTGTCAGATAGTTGAGTCTACCAACAGTTATTTTGTCAATTCCCACTTGTGTCTGCTCTGTTGGAATTCCCACAATTTCTACCCAAATTGTTCTAGATACATATCTACCAGCGACCTCTGGAAGTCATTCATGTTCATCTCTCATTCTTATAATTTCTTGAGGCACTTGAACCATCAAGTACACACAAGTATATATTTCATTTCCATCCTTTTTAGAAAGGAAGTATATTGTAGTAGGAAGAGAATGAAACAAATCCAGGAATTCTTGCTTTGGAGTCCCATCTGTAAAACAAATTGCCTTTCTGACCCCAGGCAAGTTGTTTAACTTCTCTGTGCACTAAAAGAACAAAAACAAAAACAAAAACAAAACTAACTCTGTAAGACTCTAAGTTGTAGAGAAGATGCTGACTTACCTTGCTAAAGAGGGTTTCTGCACCAGGGAGTTTCCCATGTCAGTGAAATTACAGGTACATTCTCTGTTCCCCTTTTTAGGTCTCCTAGAGATGGACAGTCATCTATTTCTCCATTGTGAAAAATTGTCATAAAATTCAAAAGCTAGAATAAGGAATACTGTTTATTTTGGGAGGCTATACTTTCTTCATTGCCTTTTAGTCCCCATTAATAATTAATTTTCAAATTAAATACAAATAAGGCATTTTAATCAAGTCAAAACAAGCATTTCTGGCAGAAGTCATCCCATACTCAAAGTTCTTTTCACCACAAATCTACTCAGGCTTAACTGCCAGTAAAGAGGGCCAATTCCACTCTAGTAAAACAAATCCCAGTTTGCTTGGAACAGAAAAATGTAGAGTAACTTGAGTTCTTTATGAGTTGGAAGAAAAGAAATCCCATATCAAGGAATGATATCATCTTTTTCTAGGCAAGCAACCACAGAAGGAATGCATACAGTAGGAGACCACCAAAGACAGCAGAGCAGGAAGAAGTATTACAGCCTATCCCTCTCCTACAACTGTTCAATAATTATTGAGGAAAAGCACCAGACCAAACAATGGATGTGAAATCCAGGGAGAAAGCACATTGAGTTTTTTCCAAAACAAAGAGAGACAGTCAGAGGTCTGTGGACATTGGAGAGGGGAGAGGAATACCATCAAGAAGGCTTATCCATAGCCTCCTGGCAACTAGGCTGGATCTTGTGGCTATGTACCAACAGTTAAAAGGAAGAGGAGCCCTCTAAATAAGAGCTGTGTTACTCTTATGCTGAAGCATGGCCCTAGACCTGAGCAATGTATTTAGACCAGGGACAGGTCTAAAATTATTGCTCTGACCTCAAAGCAAAATATCATTTTTCAAAGTTCTCATAGAATATCACCTGTCTTGCCTTCTCTAATGCAAAAATAATAAAAGGAAGTAAAAGGAACAGAAAATTAAACCTCCCTCCCACCCCCTTAAAGGGAAAGCCTGGTTTCCACAAAGCTCTCCAAGCATAAAGGTCTTGCCCTGACTCGCTGCAGAAATTACGGGATCAACTAAAGGTGATTCACTTCAGCCTCAGTTGAACAATCTACCTGTCCCAAGTAAGCATTTTTTCCATGCTTTGCTTTAAATTATAGGGCAAGCTGACTACAGGTCTGGCAAAATGTTTAAAAGAATCCCTAGTTTTCTTTCATATTCAGAATACAACAAATTATTTTGCCCCCAGGTATCAGCTTCATATACAAGGCAATCCCACTAGAGGTGCACAAATAAATTTTCTTTGTGTCCCTTTCTCACATGGTTATAAACGTTCAGTCATTCCAGTCATGTCTGACTCTTCTGGACCCCATTTGGGGGTTTTCTTAACAAAGATACTGGAGTGGCTTGACATTTCCTTCTCCAGCTTATTTTATAGATGAGAAAAATGAAGCATACAGTGTTAAGTGACTTACCCGGTCACAAGTTAGTAAGTGTCTGCAGCCAGCTTTGAACTCAGATCTTCCTAACTACAGATCCAGTTCTTCATACAGTGAGCTACCTAGTTGCCCCCTTTTAGCACCCAAAATTTTCTCAAAGACTCCAAATGCACAGGGATTTTAATTTCAAATCAAATGGAGTTCCTCATGCACTTCTTATAAGGATAAGCAGGTTAACTTAAAAGAAGAAACAAACTTGAAAAATCCCCAGATGGATGTGGGCATCATGAAAAGAAATGAAGCTCTAAGGGTTTATTCTTTTAGGTTTTTATGCCAACAGGCAAACATTTTTCCAAGATTTTCGAGTCCACAGGGAATTCAGAGAAGCTGTATATGCTTGTGTCTGCCTCATAATGAGGCAGGCTGTATAAGTATACTTAAGACACTCTGTACCTCCGCTTTGTATCTGCTACCCTACCTGGTTTCAACTCCATGAAACAAGATGCCCTGGTGCCTTCTTCTCAGCTTTCCTTCTTGTCTCCCCTTTTAGATGGTAAGTTTGTTGAGAGCAGGTACTATCTTTGCTTTTATTGTATACCCAGTGCTCAGCATAGTGCCTGGCAAGTTGTAGGAGCTTAATAAATGTTCTCTGTATATGGAACTTAAGAAAAAAATAGAATGTTTATGAGTCATCATTGTATGTTCAGTGCAATCTATTAGGTGCCAGTATTTTTGGAATGTAAAAATATATGATGTCCATAACTTTCATAGATAAAAGTATATTAGTACAACAGACATTAGTACTTATGCATTCAAACAAAGGTTATAACAAAGCAACTGATCTAACTCAAAAGGCAACATACTAAAAAAAAAAGACTACCAAATTACAGTCCAAAACAAAAGAGAACATACTAATTATTCTCTAGAAAATCACTGAAAACCAGAATATACAAAGTTGAGTTTTCTAAAATGTGATTTTCTACAGGAGTCGTTGCAAATGTGAGGGGCCCCAATTATCGTGGACATAACCCGTCTTCCACCAGACCCCCCATACAACATCTCCCCTCCAGTAGCAACACCACACTTTAATTCCACTTGTCCAACTCAACACTTGTATTTGCAGGTTGGGATCCCTAGAAGGTCAGTTGACTCTTACCATTTCAGTAGTTTATGGAATCCTTAAAGTTAGGGGACTTCTAATAACGTCACTCACAAGCCCTTGCCCATCTTCATCAGCATGTTGCACATCATCAAAGGATTTCCTGAGACGGTATAGTAAGAAGTAATTGATACAAAACATTCCCTCCAAACTAGGGCCACACCTTTCCCTTACACATCTAGGGATAATGGATTTAAATTTAAAATACAAAAGTAGCAAAGTATACATATAGGTAACAAGTTAGCAAACCAGTACTTAAATCCTGGTACTAAGCCCAAGTGTAGTGGAGCTGCTTGCTACTCTGTATCCTGAAGATAAACAGAATAAACAAGAAACCAGTGAGACATTTGAAATTATCTGCTCCAAAAGTGTAAGTAGGAACAGAAATTGTAGAGGTGATTCAAGTAAACTAAATTCAATGAATATTTATTAGGTGCCTAATATATGCAAGATATTGTTCTAAGACCTGGGAATATTCAAGAAAAAATTAAATTACACTTGCTTTCAAGAAGTTTAAATTGTTGAATGAATACATGAATAAAGATTTACAAATTGAGAAATCACTCCAATCCTCTAGTACGACAAATTCCAATAAAAAATAGTAGGGGTACTTTTTATTTTAATGAATGTCATTTGAGAGTGAGTGAATTTGGATCTAGCTTCTAAGATAGTAAGTCAATGAAAATATTATATGATCTAGGGGCATGGCTCTAGCTATTTGTAGGTTTATGGAACAACAGTCAAGGGTAGGAGTAGGGAGAGCTTTTAGCTAGTGGGTCTAACTCAAATTTGGATATAGCAATAAAATCCATGCAGCCACACTTGAAAGATTCTGAAGTCTCTTGATTGATTTAGTAAAGATGTGAAGTGAAAACTGGATCTTTAAAATGAAGCCAGCTTTATTAGATTTTAATACAGAGCATTTCAATTTGTGAAAAGTACACCACAAATATGGTGTTTGGGTGTCATTTTCTTTCCACAGATGCTTAATTCCCAAAGACTAAGTTGTCTGACAACAGGACAGTCTCCTGTGAATACAGAGTGACAGTTTCTCATCAACTAAACTGTAAACATAGTTTCTTCCTCAACAAATAGGAAAAGTAAACAATTAAGTCACACTTTTCATTTTAAGCTTATTTGTAGAGCAACAGTCCAAACCAAAGTGTCCTCTCATTATTTAGCAGGGGATATTAGCAGGAGTTTATCCTCCCCTCCCCCACCCTCAGATGTCTGCTTGAGGCAGAAGAAAGTGCTGTGCGCTACAATATTTATCAAACACTAAAGCTTGTTAAGGTGACTTTAATCATACATGAGTTTAACTTAGATAGGCAGTCTCTAAATACCTCCCCATAGCAGTGTGGCCATAGCTACAACATGCCAAATAGATCTAGATAAGCAATTCATTTAGATGTAGGAAAGAATTGTAATAGATATCTGAGCCCGTCATTTTAAACGTTTAGAAGGGCACTGTATATACATTTCCCACCCTAATTAAATGTGGTTAACTGAGTGCCTTGTTGACATACTAAATAAGATAGCAATGAAAATTTCTGGTCATGATACACAAGAATGAAAGACTGTAAGTCAGATTGCAGATATCAAGGACACTTACTTAGGATACTAATTTTGGAGATGTTTGCCCCAAACCTCCCTCTGTTTAGCTCATGAAGTTAAAGACTGTCATTGTAGAAAATCCCAAGGTAATTATGATTGTGATTTACTGGCTATGGGGCCACCATCTGTGTTCCATCTGAAAATATCAACCTTTACCTGGTACTTGTTCAATCAATAAACACTTATTAAGTTCCTAACACACAATAAGCTTTACAAGTTATTTTGTGTTTACAAAGCACCATGACACATAAAGAATGCTCCTTTTTTCAAGGGCAAAGAAAGTGAGTCAAGACAAAGAGCACTTCCCCCAATTTCTTGGGGAATTCATGACCTCAGCAATGCTTTGCAACAAGTGTTAGTTCCACTCTCTTGGTGCCAGCCCTTGATCAATGTGGCAGTGTGGGTATTGATAACAAGGATGGGGACTAGACCCAAGATTTCATTGGTATAGGGAGCTCTCTTTTCCAATGTAGGTCATTGTTAGTCTGACTCAGCAGAAGTCTTAGAGAGTTGTATAGAACACTGAGTTTATGTGACTTTCCCGGGGTCAACATCACTGATGTGTTCCAGAAGAAAAGTTGGGGAGATAGCAAACAAGCATTTATTAAGTGCTTAATACATGCCAGGCACTGTGTTAAACAATTTATAAAAACAATCACATTTGATCTGGCAGTATAGGTCTGTGGTGTGACTTAAACCCAGGTCTTGCTGGTTCTACAGCCAGCTCTCTGTCCACTATGCTATACTGCTTATTGTAATACGAATAACTAGGATTTACATGGTGGCTTAAGTTTCACTGCATGCTTTATATATTATCATATTTGATTGATCCTCATGACAACACTATAGATAGGCAGAAACAGGAAAAAGATCAGAAGCTTGAGAAACAGCCATACAGAAGCATGGAATAATAGTCTTGGGAGGCGGGGAGGCTTCAAGTGAGTATTTTTATATTATTGTCATTTATGGATGGGGAAACTGAGGTTCAAAAAGATTAAGCAACTTGTCCATGGTCACTTAGTATATGAGGGAATAGAATTCGAACTTAGGATTCTATTGAACACAAGTCAAACACTCTTTATTACATACTGTGCTACCTCTATGGAAAAAATTCTCATCTTGGAGTCCTAGTTTTGAATCCCAGCTCTGTTATTTACTACTAGAGTGACTATAGGGAAGTCATAAGTTTTCTAAGTTTCAGGTTCTCATCTCTAGCATAGCAATAATAATTCCTGCTATGCTTACCTGAGAGAGCTATAAGAATCAAATAAGCTAATGAACAAATGATGGAATGAGTATTTATTAAATACTTACTATATTCTGGGCACTGTCCATAAGTATGTAAAGTGCTTTATATTGTATATAAATATATATATATATATATATTACATAAAGTGATCTATTATCATACTAAGCTCAATGCTCCTTTTGAGCTACTCAACACTCAATTCATTCTCAGCTCTACAATGACAATTCTACTTGATAAAATAGTAATCAAAGTTACAGATGAATGAGATTTAAGTCCATAACTCATAGTAATAATTATAACATCGTTTATGGTCCTTTGTACCATAAGGGACCACAAGCATTGGTATTATTGGCAACGCTCATTAAGCAAAGTTTGGGGTTCTGACTTCCATTTAACCATGGCAACAGTTCTGACCTAAGATTGGAGAACCATTAAACAATTCTACAGTGTTGGGAAGCCCACAAACAGGATATACAACTTCCAACTTATTCCTTTAAAATACTTTAATAAAGTTTTATTTTTTATTTAACATAAATTTATTTTCTCTCTCTCTGCTTCCATTTCATTGTGTGTGTAGGGGGGTCATATGGTCAAGCAAAAGAAACTCCTTCATTGGCTGTATTCAAAAACATATGTCACACTCTGCAATCTGAGTCCCTCTTTCTGTCAGGAGATGGATAATGTATAGTTCATTTCTGTCTTCTGGAATCATGGATGTTCATTGTGTTGATCAGATTTCTCAAATCTTTCTTTTTTTCTTTTTTTCTTTTTTTTTCTGTCTTTTTTCTTTCTTTCTTCTCTCTCTCTCTTTCTCTCTAGTTTCTGTATAATTTTTTTTCCTCCTGTTTATGCTTATTTCTACCCTCTGCTGGGAGATATTCAAAGATGAGAAGGATTGATTTGGAATACAACTGGAAGCTAACCCTCACTCAGTCAAATCCTTTACTGTGGCTGAGTGAGAGTTACCTGCTAATAGACTGGAACAACCTCCTCTGACTTTTTGGGCCCCAAATATGACAGCTGAAGTCCATAAACATTTATTGAGCACCACAAAAACACTATAGGTCTTCTTACATACTCCTCTTAGACTTCCTGTGGTGTATGGAGTGTTTAGGAGGACACATCTCTGGAGTGAGGGCTTGCCAAGTCCTTTCTGGGGCTGCTCATCTATCTTTGGTGGCCATTTTATCTACCTACCTCTCTCTTATGGCTCCAAGAAGTTGTAGCATGTATAGTGGCCGTACTCTGGTTAAACATTTTCACAAATAAGGTAAACCAGGTTACCAACAGGTCTCAAGGCTATGGGTGAGTTAGGGAAATGTCTACTCCAAGCATGTGAAAACTTTCTCTGGGGGACTGGATGAATGAAAACAATTTGTTCCAATGGCCATGAAGGCAGCTGATGCAGGTGCTGTGGAGGGATTAGAGCTTGGTCAGACACTAAAGATGTCAAGGTCATCTACTTCATCCTGGGCCATTGCCAGTTGTCCTGACTTTTGTCTTACCACTGGACTTCAATGACTGAGGAAGAGAGAGTGAGGCTGATGACTTTGTGTAACTCTCCCTCACTTAAATCCCACTCACATGTGAGTCAATACATCACCTGTAATATCATTGGTCCTCCTTGAAAATGAAAGACAAGCAACAATAACAGAATCCTATAGTCCTTCAGTACTATGTTTAGCTCAAATGCTACATTCTCTAAGAGGCTTTCCCTATCCCTCATGCAGCAGGTGCCTCCCATTTTAATTGCTCTTCAGTTATTTCAGTCATGTCCAACTCTTAGTGACCCCACTTGATTGATTAATCACCACTTACATAAAATGCATTATGTTAGGTAATGGGGATGTAAAGATGAAAATGAAATAGCCCTTGCCTTAAAAGGTACTCAGTTAGTCAGAATGAGACTCCAAAAGTATGTGTAAAAAGCAAGACAAACCTGAGATCTGTCTCAAGCTGGCAATTTTAATTTAATTGTTATCACTAAGACTTAGTTAGAATTACGTCTATGATTGCAATATGGCTCTAGAATAGTATACCTTATTAAATAGTAAGAAAGGTAATGGGGGAGCAAAGTAACATTGCATATTAAGAATATATGCTCAGGTGTGAAAGATCCAGAAAGAAGTGAGAAGCATGGCAGAGTGTCTTTAAGTAAAGATCAACAGAGACAGAATAAAAAGCAGTATTTGTATCAGAATAACTTCAAATTGTTTAGGGAGACAGAAAAAATAGATGAAGAGTTTGGGAAACTGATATGCAGAAGCACTATATAACAGTAATGGGAGACTTCAAGAGAGGCAGTGTGCCATAATGGATCAAAAGCCTATCTCAGATCCAGGAAGCTCTGGGTTCATGGCTTCAGACTCAAGACTTGAATTCACATCTTCCTTCTGACGAATATTGGTTATGTGAATCTAGGTATGTCACTTAAACCCTCTGTGACCCAGGTAATACTATAGATAAAAACAAGGGGCAAATTTGCACTGGTAGGAGTGAATTTCTCACTTATGCCAATGAAATCAGAGGGGTAGCATTTCCTTCTCTCTTCCAGGCCTCTCCCTGACAAAAAAAAAATCTGCATGAGTTTTTTTTTTCTTTGACCAAAGCACCACAGCTAATAATTTTATAATCTTCCCATTCATTTAAAAATGAAAGAAACAATACTGAAAAATGTTATTCCAAAGCTGATTCTCACCAATAAAGTTACGGATTTGGAAAAGATGAAAACTTTGCAAGGGAAGTGGTGACTACTACTTGGAATTTTTGATAAGAGAGAGAGAAACAGGGAGAGAGAGAGAAGAGAAGAGAAGAGAAGAGAAGAGAAGAGAAGAGAAGAGAAGAGAAGAGAAGAGAAGAGAAGAGAAGAGAAGAGGAGAGGAGAGAAGAGAAGAGGAGAGAGGGGAGGAGAGAGAAGAGAGGGGAGGAGAGAGAAGAGAGGGGAGGAGAGAGAAGAGAGGTAAGAAGAAGAAGAGGAAGAAGAAGAAGAAGAAGAAGAAGAAGAAGAAGAAGAAGAAGAAGA
>NW_020954557.1:65141707-65252684 GCF_900497805.2 Vombatus ursinus
AAGAAGAAGAAGAAGAAGAAGAAGAAGAAGAAGAAGAAGAAGAAGAAAGAAGAGGTTTCAAAGGGCCCAGAGAAAAGATGTTAAGGATGGCAAGGGCTAAAATTCTACAAAAGAAGCTAGACCAGCAGGTATGGAAGATTTCAGGAATTAAATACTGAATGTACAAAGAGAAAGCAATTCTGATTTAGAAGAAAAATAAGAAATTTCTAAAAGAAAAAATAAAGTGGGTAAACTAATTTGGATGTTATTTTATTACTTTAAGGATATGTTTTCTTAATATTTTTGTTAATATATTACATTAATTTCTGGAAATATCATTCTCTTTCTTCTAACCATCCCTTTCATATCCCTCACACAGTCAACCATTTATTTGTAGCAAATGCAGAGAGCTAAGCAAAAACATCCAATACATGGACCACATATGGCATTGTATTCAAAATTATGATCTACAAACTTAGAATTAAAAAAAAACTGTCAACTTTATTTGTATGTGTGTGTGTGTGACACATTGTGAGTACCCCATATGATAGTCAAAGGTACTACAATAGTATATCCAATCTAAATTGGCTTGCATGCTACCTTCCTTAAGCTTACACAAAGTCTGTATATATCACTGTGTTAAATTTCCAATGAGGGAACATAACATTGAAGTTGTCTACCAAGTAGAATTATGCTTAAGGCACCAGTCGTGTGATGTCATGAGAGCTTTTCCTGAACATTTACATGAGAAAGCCTCCCATATCACCACCCCATATAGCTCTGATTAGTTAAATTAGTTTTAGATTAGTTAAAAATCCTATGTTGACTGGGTTCTGAATTTAAACCAGGAGATGATATAAAATTTTGCTCAGAATTATTAAGAAATAGAAATCTATGTCTTCTCTAACACTCTTCAGACAAACTTTTTTTTTTCTCTATCAAACTTCGCTCATTCATAAAACATGGACAACCAACATATTGGGACCAAGAGTTTATTAGGCATAATTAAAATGAAAGATAAATTGTATGTCTCCCTCTACTTTTCTTCTACCACCCACACTAAAGGCTTCTACCTAATTGTCTCCTCAAACTCTACTTTTGAGGTACATTCTGAAGATGTTTCTGAACTTTTCTTACCCATAGCTTGTAGACAGAATGTAAAGCCATTGTGAATATGTATTGTTTCATTCTTTGTACTTGTCCCCTTTTTATCTAGTACAGGGCCTGATAGAAGGTAAGCCCTTAACCAACACTTCTTGACTGATTGAGTGGAAATAGAAAGGTAAAAATGTGTGACTGAATTTTAAGCCCCACATCTAGACCTGAAAGTTTAAATGGGGAAAACAAGGGAAAAGGTAGAGCAAGGGTTTCATCTCTCTCTCCCTGTACTCCTCACCCTCCAACTTGTCTTACTAATCCATTAGGCTTTGTAATACCTAGTAGTCTCAGGTATAGTTTTCGTGACCTAGTCTTTCTCCCATTCTGTCTTCTGTTTCAAATTCTGTGTTGCTTCTCCTGATCTCAACACAGGCCTCTAATCCTACTGAGACATGGGCCATGATACTAAGTCAGTATGTCATTTTAGCACTGATTTTGGCTCTCCCACTGTTGCTACTCATCTCCTCAAAGAGAGTTGTGCACATTACAGATGGCAGCACAGAAGAATGACTTCCAGAGTCTACTTCTACTCAGAAAAATGGCAGGTGGGGAGCCTCACTACAAAAAAAATCAGTTCTCTACTCCTTGTACCCCAAATGTCAAAGTATAGGGCCAAAGGACAGGAAATATGGAACCCTAAGTCTTGTGTGCCCACACAGATTTTGTCATAATCCTGTTTCAAAATTCTGATCCCCCAGTGGGAATTTCTGGGAGCCCTTTGGCTCCTCATAGATTTGAAACATGTTACAGAAACATCTACTAAATAGACAAGGATATATATAAAAGATGGAAGCAAGAAAAGAGAAAAGAGTATGAATACAAAAGCATGGCAGGGTATTTTAGAAGAATGACAGGAATGCTAAAGTTCAAAAGGAGCTGAGGCTGTTGAAGAAAGCAAAAGAAAGAATATAGAGGTTTTTTAAAGTTATATTGGGGGAAGAGAAATATTAAAAAGATTAAAAACTGCTCCATGAGGTAGATGCAATGATAATGAATGACAACAAAGAAAGGACAGAGGTTCTTGATTCTTATGTCCCTTGCTTTTTATGTACCAAGGAGAATGTCCCTCAGGTGATAAAGGACAGAACAAAAATGGATAATAGGGGTATTTAATTGCTGATACCTAAGATAAGTAAAGAGGTAATAACAGTGCATTTAACTGCCTTTAATTAATTCAAGTTCACATAAACTGTATCCTAGGGTTATGATGATGAATGTTATTTTGATACACTATGAATATTTGAAATGTAGTGGTGAACAGGAGAGGTACAACAGTTTCCCTTGAGAAGGAAAAATATTGTCTGAATTTTGAAAATATGATTTCAATTCCTGTTGAACTCTAGAACGTATTATTACTGATGGTTAGCTGATACCTAACAAAGCCAATATTGATCACAAAGAATCAGAATGGCTTCATTCATCATTCCAGATAACACCTCCCCTCCCCACTTCCTGTTTTTTTGGGGATACTTACTAGACTGATATATAAAAGGAATGTTTTGCATATATTTTGACTATGTGTTAGTAAAGTATGTGATAAATCTTTCATGCCACAGTTGTAAAAAATATAAAGAGGTAAGAACTAGATAATAGCACTATTATATGCATTTGGAATAGAGTGAGTGGTTAGGCCCAGTCATTAACAGTTAGAAGTCAAATTGGAAACAGGTATCTCCTGTGGAGTTCCCCAGTAATTTGTTAGGTCTTATTCTGATTGACATTTTAATCAGTGATTTAGATAATGGTATAAATGATCATATTTACAGATACTTCAAAGCTGGAAGGGATGGTTAGCATTCCAGATGAAAGAGTCCGGATCCAAAAAGATCTAGACAAGCTAAAATGTGGGCTAAGTCTACTATGTGAAAAAATAGGGATGAAAGTAAAGTCTTATGCTTAATTTCAGAAAATCAACTATGCAACTAGAAGCTAAAGGAGATATGTCTAGAGGGTAGTTCATTTGAAAATATTCTGCTGCTCTTAGTATACTGCAAGCTTACTATGCATCAACAACATGACATGGCAGCCAAGAAAACAAATGAGGCTGAATTAAAAATGGAATTGTATCTATTAATAAGAAAGTGATAGAATGGTCATGAGTAGATACGTGGCACAGAGGATAGAGTACCAGTCCTGGAGTCAGGAGGACCTGAGTTCAAATCCAGGTTCAGATAGTTATTTTGTGACATCTGTCACTTAACCCAATTTGCCTCAGTTTCCTCATCTGTAAAATGGGCTGGAGAAGGAAATAGTAAACCACTTCAGTATCTTTGCCAAGAAAAACCCAAAAGGGGTCACAAAGAGTTGGACACAACTGAACAACAGGATGGTCATATTTTGTCCTGCTCATATTACAGCTGAAGTGTTTTGTTCAGATCTGGGAACTACATATTATGAGATTAGAGAGTGTATAGAGGACATCTATTATGATAAATGGATTCAAGTTCATGACATATTCATAGAAGCAATTAAAGATACCAACTCTGGAGAAGAGAAGGGTGGGGGGAGAGAAAGACAAAATGTGATAGTTATCTTCAAGTGTTTGAAACTCTGTCACCTGGAAAAGGGATTAGACTTAATTTGATTGACTGGAGAAGCTAAAACTAAAAGCAATGAGCTAAAGAAATGGAGCAAATTTAAGCTTGATACAAAGAATGGGGAGCTACCTTATTATCAGAGGTACCCCAAATCAACCAACCGATCAATCAATAATCATTTATTAAGCATTTGTTATGTGTCAGACAATTTAATAGGCATTGATGATACAATATAATAAATGAAAAACTTACTGCCCTCAAATTGGATATAATACTGTCAAGGGAAGTGTATACACTCAAATATACTTATACTCATGCAACAATATAAAATAAATGCAAGACAGTGAGCAGTTTGCTTCAAGTGCTTTTTTTGGGGGGGGTGTGGGAGGAAGAATCAGGAGGAGTTTCAAGTAGAAGGCAATTTTTTAGCCATGTCTTGAAGAAAGTGAAAGATTCTATGAGCTAGAGGTCAGGAAGAATAACCACAAAAAATTATTCCCTTTCTGCCTGTGCATTTTTGGTTTGTTTTAGTTTGGTTTGGTTTTGGTTAGAAAGCTTACACAAGTCTGCAGTTACCACTAAATGATGGGCCACTAGATGATGATCACACACCAGTGGAAACTGACAAATGAACTCAGGAAATTTCCCCTCCCCACTTTAGTTAAAAGTGTCAAGAAGTCAAACTGTCCCAGTTGTTTAGGTACCTTAAGTTAAACAGAATAACAAACAGGAAATTTTTGTACTCTATTTAAAAAGGCAGGGAAAGAGGTAAAATGTTTAGAAATATTTCCATAAAAATAGTGTGATTGTTTTACAAAAGGGTAAATTGTCATCTGGAACCTATGCAGAATATCTCATTATCAGCAATATTAGCTAACTTAGAGGTTAATCAACTATTTACAAATTGCTTTAATTACTTTAAACAAATAACTTTCTCTTAAAGATGTTCCTCACTGGAAAGGGTTATGAAGGAAGCTAGTAGAATCTACATCTTTTGGATCTTGAAAAAAAACAATTCACGAATAATATTGTAGGTGCTCAGGAAAGTAGAGTCAGAAGTGAGATCAGAAGGGTTTCTGTTATCTTCTCTAGCTTTATGCATGATTCTCAGAATAAATTCTCGTGCCCATTAAGATGTTGGGTGACATTAAAAAAGAAATTAACTCAAGCTCAAACATTTTCGTAGGTCTCATCCTCCTTCTGAACACACATTTAAATCCTTTTAGGGTGTGTGGAAAATATCTGGTAATGAAATGCCTTGAAGTTATTTTAGCTCCCTCGAGTGGCAGTTGACAGTGCTGAAAGGCTGTAGCCAGTGAGACTGATGAAGACTATTCACATTCTGAATTCCAAACAGATACAGCTATTTTAAGCTCTAGTATCATCAACCCTTGGCTGTCCTTTCTGTGGCTTGTCCTGCTGTGATGTTGAAGTGTCTTTTGTGTGTGTTTGAGTGAGACAGACAGAGAGACAAAAACATAGAAAGACAGATAGACACAGACAGACACACAGACTGAGACAGGCAGAGAGAGACAGAGAGAGACAGAGAGACAAGGAGAGACAGAGAGAGAAAGAAAGAGAACAGACACAGATAGAAATGAATAGACACAGACAGATTATCTAGCTATCTAGCTATTTAACTAACTTAATAACCGAGAGGTATACAGAAGTAAAAGTTATGAGATTATTGGTGGGATTTGCATGACTCTCTGTAACATCCTCAGTGGACAACTCTTCCAAAGAATAACAATGAGAATGCTGGTCCAGCAGTGACTTCCAAAAAATACTCAGGCCTATGCTGACCTAATAATATCACAACAGTGCAAGACATATAAGGACACTTCAACTCTGTAAGTGGGTTTATTTTTACTTCAGGTGAAATCCTTAGAACTCTGGATTGATGACGAGTTAACTTTCTGGGGAAAGAATGAGGAGAAAGCAGTGGGGATGGTTTTCATTTTGAACCTGAACCTAGTTTGTTTTCATAGACTCACTTGTTTTCCCAGAGACAGGGCACATTGACCTGGCCTTTGCCAGGCCAAGGTGCCATATTTATAAATATGCCAGGGTGCCTTATTTATAGGGCACTGAAATTTAGAGGGGTAACTAGTTACAATGGAAAGCCATCAGATAGCTGGCTAGGGTAAGTACCTCCCTTGCCTCACCCCCACATTCCTCTTTAAGTAAATGCTCACCTTGTGGCGTCTGTCTCTGCCTCCAACTGAGATTGAATTTACTCTGGACACAAAAATTCTTACAATGGTTAGAGCTCTGCATGTTCATATTTGCCTTTTTAGAGGATTTCTAAATACTATGATATCATCCTGATTTCCCTCCCACTCAGCTGTCAGCCTCTTATCCATCTCTTTGCTTATAGATGCTTTTTTTTCCCCTACCATTTCCTAAGAACAACATAGATTTAGAGCTAGAAAGAAGTTTATCTAGTACAAACCACATATTTTACAGATGAGGATAATGAGGCGTCTGGAAGTTAAGTGATTGACCCAAGTTTATATAGGTGACAAGGCAGGAATGTCGACAAGGCAGCACCCTTCCACTATTTCACACACACTTTTGATGAGATCACCAAATTAACAGAATACACACATAACCAAATGCCTAGTGGTTCTTTCTACTGAACCATTTTCTCACATAGCTATACAATTCACTATTTCCCATTGATAGTCATATTCTTTTGACATAGTTGGTAAACTCTTGGCAGGCAGCCTTACTGTTTCAGGACCTACAAGACTCACAACTAGGTCTTATATCAATTCTCCTAAGGCAAAGTTAACTCAAATTATCCCAGATTTGCCCAGTTACTCCTTTGTTCACAACAGTCTTACATTTTGTCAGAGACTGGGGGATTGAATCAAGTCTCTCCTGTTCTACCAGTTTCCTAACTCAACAGTTTTGTCTTAATTTCACACTGACTAAAGGATATTACTTTGATTATTTGATTATTATCTAAACAGGCCAGAGAATATTTATTATTTCTTCCCTTTTGGGTTAATGAGAATATCCTTCCAGAGTATATTCTTCATAGATTTATGGACTTTTTAAAAGCAGTTGATTATTCTTTATAGATTTGATCATATTTCGAAAGCAGTTGAAAATCTAATGATTTCATTAGTATTTCAAAGGCCAAAAGCCTGAAGTTTAAAACACCAGTCAACAAAATATAACAAAGAAGTATAATATTTCAGATTCTACTTAGTTTTTCCCAATATACATCTTTCTTCCTTGACTCTCCTTTTCTTTCTGAACATGTGTGCTTTGCTCTCAGTATGATTGCTTTTCTTTGTCTTCTCTTCTCCAGGTCAAATATTCTTGAATTTTTCAGATAATCTTTGTGTAGCACATGCTATGTATCTATTCTTCCACCTTCCACTATACTGACAAGTCATCTAACCAGAATATGACTATGACGTCCCTCTCAGGGCTCTCAGGATCTTTCTTTTACTGTGTAGCTCATGAGTTTCAACATGCTTCATAATGATAAATAATATTGATCAATAGATATTAATTATTCAGTCAGACAATTAACTTTCCAAAAGGAGAATTCATGGAGGTGATATCTGAAATCACATCTGCATAGATAAATGACTGAATCCTTTGGTGCTGATGAGATTACAAAAAAGGGAACATGTAGAGAGTGAAGAGGAGAGACCTTGACATGGTGCCTTTGGGTACATTAGGAGATATACATGGGGAAGGCCATTTATGATGATCCAACAAAATGGAGTAGGAAGGTGAGATAAGACAAGGAAGAAAACAACCAAGAGAGTAGGGTAATGAAAATCCAAAAAGGGGGAAATAATGAGGAAGAGAGGGTAAACAATATTACAGAAAGGTTGAAAGGGTGAGGCCTAAGAAAAAGACCATCAGGTTTGGCCATTAAATGATCATTGGTAACTTTGGGAGGAGGAGTTGAAAAGATGGTCAAAAGTAAGACTGATAAATTTAGTTGAAAACTGGTTGAAAGAAAAAGGATAGAAGGGAGAATAATGTAGCAGATAAAATGCTGGCCTTGGAGTCAGAATGACTTGGGTTCCAAACTTGCACTAGAGATTTATTAATTATATGACCCTAGACATGCCACTTAATTTCTTTGTCTCAACTCCTCATCTGTAAAATGGGAATGATAATAGTACCTACTTTCCAAGGTTGTTGTGAGGCTCAAATGAGAGCACGTATACAAAGCTTTCATCATATCTTAAAATATTATTTAAATGGTAGCTATTGTTTTAATTAGATAGTGGTGAAGAAGCCAATGGAAGGGAAAGATTGAAAACTAGAGAAACAAAATGTGACTATGGGAGCAATCTTCTGAGGAAATAGGAGGGAGTTGGATCAAGTGTACATGGAGGGAGGACAAAGCCAAGATGGGAGAAAAGCAGAATGAAGTAAAGTGAGCTCCCCACTCCAAACTTTCCCATGTAGATCTATAAAATGTGTCAGACTGAACCTCAATGTGGAAATGCAAGAAAAAGTTATAATTATTCATTTTTTCCAGCATTAGGAAACAGATAGTAAGTTCTATCAATATTGGGGACAGGGTCTAGCCAGAACCATGTTGTGGAGAGCACTCCCAGAGCAGGGAGAGTCTGTGTACCCACACAAGAAATGATCCCAGATCCATCACAGAGAGGCCTAAACTTGTATAAGGTACAGGAACAGTTGTGAAGTAACAGTGCTGTTACTTACTACTCAGTTCATAGTCACAGGTCCAGGTGGGACTGAGGAAGGGACTTGTGCCCAGGGATGCTTTTCTTGGGTAGGAAAAAGTTTCCAGACCTACACTGTATTCAAGTGGCGCCAAGGCCCTTGCAGTGTGAGTGGTCTACTCTTAGAGTAGGTAATAAGTAGGTGCATTGGGGAGAGAACCCCCCCCCCCATGAAAGAGGAGAATCCATAGACAAGGAACCACTTGCCCAATAGATTTCCAGAGAAAGCTAGAGAAATGAATTGCCAAGATTGGGTAAGATACCACACCTGGATGGGTTATAGAGGAAGAATTGAGAGGCAAAGCACCTCTGTCCTGAGGGCTGACATAGGGTTCTGACAGTGGGGAAGAGCCAGAGCCTCTTTCCAGAAACTGGTAGGAGGAAAATTGTAGTACTTCAGAACAAATCACTATCCAGGATCCAGCTAGGAAAACAAAACAAAACAAAACAATTCATAACCTGATTATGGCTAGCTCCCTGCAACTTAAGAAAGGCTTCTTTGTCAAGGGACACAAACCTGTGATTAATGTAATTATAATTATGAATGCATTGCTTTTTCATTTTTTATATCATAATACTGATTTTACTTTTATTTTTTAAAATTTTTGACTGGCATGATTATATATAAAGTTTAATAAAGGAAAACTTTCACCATCTATTTCTTTTCTGACTTTTTCATTGTGTTTTATTTCACTATAATTATTGGAAAAATAACATATAAAGGAGGGGAGACATTTAAAAAATGATAAAAACACTGGTTAAATGGCGGATGAATTCTATCTTGGATATTTAGAGTTTGAGATGTCTTTAGGGGAAAATAAAAGGACTTCCTCATATGAGTGATGGACTAATCGACGTTAGCTAATACAAATTTGGAGTGAAACTGTTCAACAAAGTTGAGTGACTACCTCTAGCAGTGCATGATTAGGTCAGAGGAAGAAGATAAAGGTGGAAATAAAATATTGCAGTTAGACAAAGCATAAGTGATAATAGTACAAGGGAGACAGAGGATTGAACAGGAAAGGATGGTGTAAAATTGAATTATAGTGCAAGATTGGGGAGAGAATGGTCTGTGTCAAAAATGGTTGAGTAGAGGCAGAAACCCCAGTAAACTCTCCCAACATTCTCCTCTAAACAACTTTAAAATAATGCCTCAAATTGAATTCTGGAGTGATAGATTCAACAAAACATCAGGATGAGGAATTTTTTCAGCTCAAGACAACTTACAAAGTCAACAGGAAAGGTCTATGACACTGGTTTGGGGGCCAGTCTTGAGGCAACATCAGTATAGGGTCTTGGAAGTAGCTGTGATAGTAGCAGCAGCAACTTCGGGAGCTCTCAATCCAGAGATGGTAGGGGACTCAGATAACAAATAAGAAAAAGATTACAGGTCACACTCTGTTGTGTGGACACAGTCCTGGGGCAAAGAGCAACATCAGCATTTGTGGCAGCAGGAGAGCAAGGGCTTTAGTCACAGTTCAAAGACAGAGAGGAATAATAAAACTTATGGCCTCAGAAGAACACAGGACCTGATCACAGTTCCAAGACAAAGAGGAAAACTAGTATTTCCAGCAGTAGCAGCTGCAGCAACAGCAAAGTAGGAACCCTAATCACAGTTCCATGGTAGAGAAAAGTAGTTATTGTCATGAACAAGGAAGCAGGGGTCCTTTGTCCCATTTCCATAGCTGAGAGCAGCACTAGTGCTTGTGGCCACAGGAGAGCATGGGACAAGGTCACAGTTCTAAGTCCAAGAAAAGCACTACTACTTGTAGCTGCATGGGAAGAGGTGCCCTTCCTAAGTAAAGACTACAGCAAGAACAAGAGTGCAATGACTGTACTTTCCTATAATCATACCACCCTTTAAATAATAAAAAGTTACAGAATCCAAGAAGTAAATCTGGAAACAACAGCACAAAACAAACAAACAAACAAACAAACAAACAGATGCTTGGGACACTCACTCTTCTGAACCCTCAGCAATAGATCTTAACTTTAATATAAAGATAAAAGTCAAGAAATAGGAAAAATCAGCAAACAGCAAGAAAAAAGAACCTGACCATAAACATTTGTTGTGGTGACAGAGAAGATCAAGGCACAAACTCAGAGGACAATGATGTCACAACATCTCCAAGCAAAGCCTCAAAGGAAAATAAAAACAATGTGAATTGGACAGAAGCTCAACAAGAATTCCTGGAAGAGCTAAAATGATTGTAAAAATCAAATAAGAGAGGTAGATGAAAAATTGGGTAAAGAAATGAGAGTCAGACAAAAGTGAATTAACAGCTTCATAAAAAGGCACAAAATATCCACTAAAGAAAATAACCCCTTAAAAGAAAATTGGCCAAATGATAAAAAAGGCACAAAAATTCATTGAAGAGAATAACTCCTGAAAAAGCAGAATTGACCATTTGGAAAAGGAAGTACTAAAGGTTTACTGAAAAAATAATTCCTTAAAAATTAGAATTGAGAAAGTGGAAACCGATAACTCCATGAAACACCAAGAAACAATTAAACAAAGTCAAAAGGAGAAAAAAAGAAGAGAATGAAAAATATTACATTGGAAAGATAATTGAACTGGAAATATATTGAAGAGAGATGATTTAAGAATTATTGGACTACCTGAAAGCCATGATAAAAAAAAAAAGCCTGGACATCATTCTTCAAGAAATTATCAAGGAAAACTTCCCTAATATCCTAGAAAAAGTGGGTCAAATAGAATTTGAGATAATCTACTGATCACCTCCTGAAATATACCCCAAAATGAAAACACTCAGGAATATTATAGCCAATTTCCAGAGCTCCCAGGTCAAGGAGAAAATATCACAAGCAGTCAGAGAGAAACAATTCAAATATCATGGCGGTGCAGTCTGGATCATAAAAGTTTTAGCAGTTGCCATAGTAACTGACTGGAGGGCTTGGAATATGAGATTCTGGAAAGCAAAGGTGCTAGGATTACAACAAAGAATAGCCTACCTCTAGTAAAACTGAATATAAGTCTTTAGAAAGAAAAGGGACACTTAAAGAAATAGAATACTTTCAAGCATTCCTGATGAAAAACTCAGAGATGAATTGAAAATTTGGCATTCAAATACAAGACTCAAGAGAAGTATGAAAAGGTAAACATAAAAGAGAAATTATAAAGGATTCAACAAGATTCAACTATTTACACTCCTAAATGGAAAGATGATACATGTAACTTTTAAGAACTTTATCATTATTAGGGTAGTTAGACAATGTATACACAGATAAAGGAGTGAGTTAATTATGAGTTAATTGGATATAAGTTAATTATGATGGGATGATTTCAATAAATTGAAGGGGTGAGAAAGAGGGATGCACTGGGAAAAGGGGGAGAGAAAGAATAGGCAAAAATGTCTCACATAAAAGAGGCATAGAAAGAAGAGTTTTTGGAGTGGAGGGGAAAAGGGAGGTGTGCTTCACAATGCTTGAATTTTATTCTCATCAGAATGAGTTCAAAAAGGGAAGAACATATACACTCAGTTGGGAATGGAAATCTATCTTATCCAGCAGGGAAGTTGGAAGTGAAGGGGATAAGAGACAGGGGAGATAGGAGAAGTGAGGACAGATTAAAGGAGGCAATGGTCAAAAGGAAAATAGACTTTTAAGGAAGGATTGGGTAAAAAGAGAAAGAAGGATAAAGAGGAAAAATAAGATGAAGAGAAATTTAGATAGTAATCGTAACAGTCAATATGAAAGGGCTGAATTCACCCATAAAATGGAAGCAGATATAGTAATGGATTAGAAACCAGAATTCAAAAATAAGTTGTGTACAAGAAACACATGGAACAGAGAGACATACACAGACTTGAAATTAAGGGCTGAAGCAGAGATTATTATGTTTCTTTTGAGGTAAAAAAGGCAGGGGTAGCAATCATGATCTCAGGCAAAGTAAAAGCAAAACTAGACCTAATGAAAAGAGATAATCAGGAAAACTACATTTTGCTAAAAGGCACCATAGCCAATGAAGTAATATCAATACTTACACATATATGCAACAAATGGCATAGCATCCAAATTCTTAAAGAAAAAAGTTGAATGAGTTACAGAAAAAAATAGACAGTGAAATAATACTAGTGGAGAATTTCAAATTTCTCCTTTCAGAATCAGATAAACCTAAACATGACATAAATTTTTAAAAAAGTAGTAAAATATGTGAATATAATTTTACAAAAGTTAAATGTGATAGACCTCTGGAGAAAATAGAATGGGAATAGAAGGGAGTGTACAATTTCCTCAGATGTATATTGTACCTCCACTGAAATTGACCATGTATTAGGACATACAAATCTCACAAACAAATGCAGAAAAGGAGAACTATTGCTTGTACTTTTTTCAGACCATAATTCAATAAAATTACATTCAATAAAGGGCCACAGAAACACAGATTAAAAATTAATTAGAAACTAAATAATTTAATTCTAGAGAACAAGTGGGTTAAACAACACATCAAATGAATAATAATCAATTTCATTGAAGAGAATGACAATAATGACACAACATTCCAAAATACATGGGATGAAGTCAAAGTAGTACTTGAAAGAAAATGTATATCTCTAAATGCATACATCAATAAAAAAGAAAAAAGAGCAGATAAAGGAATTGGACTTGGGGTTGGAAAAAAAAACTAGAAAAAGAATAAATTACAATTCCCCAAATAAATACTAAAATGGAAATCCTGAAAATCAAAGGAAAGATTAATAAAATTGAAAGTAAAAACAAAAACAAAACATTGAAATAGTAAGTGAGAGTAGGACCTGCTTTTATGAAAGAAAAAAAAACAGTAAGATAAATAAGGCATTGGTTAATTTGATTTAAAAAAGAAAAAAAAAGAAAACCAAATTAACAGTATCAGAAATGAAGAAGGTGAATGTGCTACTAATGAAGATGAAATTAAAAGTTATTAAGAGTTATTTTGCCCAATCACATTCAAGTAAAACTGACAATCTAAGTGAAATGGATGAATATTTACAAAAATATAAGCTGTCAGGATGAAGAGAAGACTAAATAGAATACTGAAATAACTCCATCTTAGAAAAAGAAATCGAACAAGCCATCAATGAACTCCCTAAGGGGAAAAAAAACCCAGGACCAGATGGATTCACAAATGAATTCTACCAACCTTTAAAGAAAAATTAGTTCCACTACTATAGAAATGAATTGGAAAAATAGAAAATGCAAGTGTGCAACCAAATTCCTTTTATGATATAAATGTGGTTCTGATAACCTAAACCAGGATAAGCAGACCAAAAAACCTAATCCTAAACCAAGAAGAGCAAACAGACAAAACAAAACTATGAACCAATTTCTCTAATGAACATTGATGCACATTTTTAAAATAAAATATTAGCAAGGAGATTATAGTTATATTACAAAAATCATGCATTATGACCAGATAGGATTTCTATCAGGAGTGCAGGACTGGTTCAACATAAAGAAGAAGATAAAATTATCAGCATAATTAACAATAAATAATAAAACAAAATATGATTATCTCAGTAGTTGCTGAAAAATAAAACATTCATTGACAAAATTCAACACTCATTACTATTAAAAGCACTAGAAAGCATAGAAGTAAATTAAGATTTCCTTAAAATGATAAGTTGTTTCTATTTAAAACCAAAAGCAAGCATTATATGTAATATAAATAAACCAAAAGTCTTCCCAATAAGATCATGGGTAAATCAGGGATGTCCATTATCACCACTGTTATTCAGTAATGTACTGGAGAACAAGAAAATAAATAGAAAAAATAGACTAGACAACGAGAAAACAAAACTATCATCTTTGCAAATTATATGGCATTACCCTTAGAGATTCCTAGAGAAAAAAGTAACAAAAAATGGAAACAATTAACTTTTGCAAAGTTGCAGTACAAAATAAAGTTGCAGTATAAAATAAACAAACTTAAGTCAGCATTTCTATATATTACCAACGAAGTCCAGCAGCAAGTTAGAGAAACAAAAAATCTATTTAAAATAATTGCAGATACTCTAAGATAGGTTGGCTTCTACTTGCAAAACAAATAAACAAAAAAATGAAATAAAAAAACTCCAAACCCAGCAACTATATGAACATAATTACAAAACACTTCTAACACAAATAAAGACAGATTTAAACTACTGGAGAAATATTAATTACTCATGGGTAGGCTGATCAATATAATAAAAAATGACAGTTTAACCTAAATTAATTTCCTTTTTCACTGTCATTCCAATTAAACCATCAAATGATTTTCATAGAGCTAGAAAAATAATAATGAAATGAATCTGGAAGAAGAAAAAGTCAAGCATAACAAGATAATTAATTTAAAAAATATGATGGAAGGTGGAATAAATTTCAAACTATATTCCAAAGTGGTAATCATGAAAACAATCTCTTACTAAGAAATAAGAGTGGTAGATCAATAGAATTTATTAGATATTCAATACACAGGAGTAAATAATCATAGTAATCTCATGTTTGATAAACTCAAAGATCTAAAATTTTAAGACAAGTACTCACTATTTGATAAAAAATTGCTGGGAAAACTGAAAAGTAATTTGACAGCAGATGTATTGACAAACATCTCACACCATATACCAAGATAAAATGAAATAATTGACCATATCAACAACAAAACTCACAGAAATCATATGATTTTTCAATAGATGCAGAAAAAGATTTTCACAAAATATAGCACCCATACCTATTAAAAATAGTAGAGGGCATAGGAATAAATGGTTTCTTCCTTATAATGACAAGTAGCATCTACTTAAAACAAACAGCAAACATTATATATAATGGGGATAAGCTAGGAGCATTTCCAGTAAGAATGAGGGTGAAACAAGGATGTCCATGATCACCACTGTTACTTAATATTGTACTAGAAGTGTTAGCTTTAGCAATAAAAGAAGAAAAAGAAATTTAAGGAATTAGAATAGGCAATGAAGAAACAAATCTATCACTCTTTGCAGATGATATGATGGTATACTTAGAGAATCCTAGTGAATCAAGTAAAATAACTACTTGAAATAATGAACAAATTTAGCAAAGTTGCAGGATATAAAATAAACCTACATAAATCATTAACATTTTTATGTATTACTAACAAAACCCAACAGCAAGATATAGAAAGAGAAATTCCATTTAACATTACTATACAAATAACAAAATATTTAGGAGTGTACCTGCTGAAATAAATTCAGGAAACATATGAACACAATTACAAAATACTTTTTACACAAATAAAGTCACATCTAAATAATTGGAAAAGCATCAGTTGCTCATGGGTAGGCTGAGCAATGACAATTCTACCTAAATTAATTTACTTATTCAGTGCCATAGCAATGAAGCTACTAAAAATTATTGTATACAGCTAAAGAAAATAAGAACAAAATACATCTGGAAGAACAAAGGTTCCATAATATCAAGGGAGTTAATGAGAAGAAAAGCAAGGGAAACTGGCCTAGCTATACCAGATCTTAAATTGTATTATAAAGCAGCAATCATCAAAACTACTTGGTACTGTCTAAGAAATAGAGTGGTGAATCAGTGGAATAGGTTAGGTACACAACACACAACCATCACCCAAAGACTCCAGCCTCTGGGATGAGAACTCACTATTTAACAAAAACTGCTGGGAAAACTGGAAAAGAGTATGTCAGAAACTCAGCATAGACCAGCATCTTACACTTCATTGTAAGATAAAGTCAAAATGAGTACATGATTTAGATATGAAGACTGACACTGTAAGCAAATTAGGAGAGCAAGGATTAGTTTATGTGACAGATTTATGGAGAAGGAAAGAATTTATGACCAAACAAGAGACAGAGAACATTATGAAATGCAAAATGGATAATTTTAATTGCATTAAATTGAAACATTTTTGCACAAAGTCAATACAAACAAGATTAGAAGGGAAACAGAGAGCTGGAAAACAATTTTTACAGCCAGTATCTCAGATAAAGTCCTTATTTATACGATATATAGAGAACTAAGTCAAATTTAAAATGATAGAAGGCATTCCCCAATTGATTTTATCAATAAATTGGTGATTTTGGAATTGGCGATTGCATTTTCTGAGACATCTCACCTGTTAATCCTGTTGCTATATGCAACACAAGTTGTAACAACTTCTTTGTTTTTGGTGGGTTTTTTTTTTTTTTTTTGGTTTATCTCAAAGTGAGGATTCCCTAACCCTGACATTTCCATTATTTGATCAGTGGAAGAGGAAACAAAAAATGGGAAAAAATGTATTTTTGAGAGTTTAGAAGAGCTATATTTTCTTATCATACTCATGGTTTTCTGAGAAATTTTTCAGAAAAGTATGCACTTTCCAATTATGTTCTTGATGCTGAAGTCAAGGCATGAAATCTGGACTCAGTATTCAGTGCTCTTAGCTTTTAGGTTTTTCATGAATCCTTCTTTTTAAACTCTGCTAGGAACTGACCTTTTTTTTTTTAACTTCCTATTTTTTTGCACCAGCAAAGAGATGTCTCCAATCCCCCTCTGAGCAGCCACTTGATATCCCCTCAGTCGAGGGCCGGAATCTCCAGAGGCAGTCTCTGCCCCAGAGCCACCTTCAGGCACTGGGGCTGGGACCAAGCTTCTCTCTCACGATGATCACAGACCTTTCCTACTGACCTTCTAAGTTGTCTTTGACATTTGTGGGTTAAGAAGTGTGAAAACTGCCACAGTTGCCCATGATTCTGAGACCTGCTCCAGCTTCGCTGAGGCCTGTTTTGTCTCTGTGCACAAGTGGAACTGCGCTTCTCTCCCCACCCTCCACGATATACCTTTTCCGATCAACCACCCAGGTTGTCTTGGGGTGGAAATTTGTTTCACTCTGTCTTTTTGTAGGTTCTGCAGCTTTAGAATTTGTTTAGAGCCATTTTTACAGGTATTTGGAAGGGTTTGGAGGAGGGCTCAAGCAAGTCACTGCTTTTACTCCACCATCTTGGTTCCTGTTATTCTCTTTTTTAACTTTTTAACTATCGGGTTGATCTCTGAGGCTCTCATTCTCTTTTACATAACCAGCCTATGTGTGTGTGCTCACATAGTGGCTACTTAGTTTTCAAGGAAGGATTATTCAGGATGGGAAGTTATCTATTTATTTTGTTTCTTTATTTCTCCTTTGGGATTGTATGGAAGCATTTACTTCCTCACTCTTCCTCTAGATGATGAGAAGGTGAAATTAAATGAGACAAAATCAAATCAATGATTTTTTCCTTTTAATTGGGTAACAAAGTTAAAAGCACTTACTAGAATGAAGATTTGAATATTTTCTGTGAAATTCAATTATTCATGCTCAAAATGGCTTCATGGATTCATTAAAAGAAATCCTCAATTTTTTTCCTGAAAAGGAGTTTCCTGGGATTTTATCTCAAATTATGAATGGCTGGGGGGTGGGTGTTGGACTGTGCTAAAAGTGCAGATTACTAAAAGAACCTGGGAGAAGCAGGTGAAATGAGTTCTGGTCACTAGTAGAGGTGGGGAGTCCACAGTAACTTCCCTCTACACTGACAAATTCTGTGGCCCTGGTTAAGTCTCTTAACATCTCTTTGCTTTGGTGTCCTCATCTGTAAAGTGCATAATAATAACCCATAGGGTTGTGAGAAATAAATGAGTTCACCCATGTACAGCACCTTGAAAACTAAGAAGTGCTATATAAATGTTAGCTTTTCATTGGACTGCTGTCAACAATACTCTCCCTGTTGGGATTCTCTTGAAGTTGTGCCTTAATGACAGTAATGAGCCCCATAATATAAGGAAACCAGTCCGTGAGCTACTTTCCACTCTTTGAAATTTGGCCAATATCTTGTATTCATTCAGTTGTGGACCCCCAATTTTGCTAACAGTTCTTTTGATAATATACAATTAGGACCACCTCTACATTTATTTCTAGGCTTATTAGTTAATGAATATATAGTTCACTAGTTAATTGATGAGTATAGAAAACTTTCTTCCACTAAAGTTCTACACTTTGTATTTGGTGTAGGTGGAGGTGATCCTTGGTTCCTGGAGCCTTGCCAGTAAGCCTAAACCTTTTCACATCTACCAAATTGGAAAAGAAATATGGCCCAGTGATGAATTATATGCATGTCTCACCTAAGGAAATATCTAGCTCAGTCTGGAAAAGTCCTTTATCAGTAATGACTCATGAATTCATGAAGTCATATGTAAAGTCATGAAGACCATGAAGAGGTAATATGCATTGTGGTAGAGACAACCCATGATGAGGAAATCACAGATTCTTGCAATACTGACATCAAAGCAAGTATATATTTCTCTATAAAAGCAGCCTTACAAAATCTTTATCTTGGAAACTCCTGACTCTGAGCTTCAAATTGCATTTTTCCTTTAGTTCAAAATATTCCAAATTACAGGTTTTTTTTAAATTCTTAAAACTCCAAAATCCAAATCATGTGTCTCTGATGTTTCTGAATTCTTTACAAATTATGATGTTTCCTTGTAGAGAGTAATTCCTCCTACTATCATAAGGTTGGATTGTGGTTTGTTTGTTTGTTTTGGAAATGTACTCACACAAATATAAATTCAGTTATTTTACTTAATAATGTTTATTTCAGCTAAGATATGTATAAACATCTCATGGTATTTTTTTTATGTGATGATAACCTATTAATTCTGTAATTAAATTAAAAGTAAACTTTTTTTTTTGACATAAAGCATGTTGTCCTGGCAGACTTATTTTTAGAAGTAAAATTAACTTGACAACAGATGTTTCCCTATTAAGCATTATTGTCAAAAATGTAGGCAGTCTTAATAATGACACAGAGCAACTTAGGTTTTCAGGTATCATTTTGAAGAAAAAAAAGATTCTCGCCTTTGCTAGACATCTCATTATTTCCTTAGTTTCAGTAAGGTTACAAATGACCTTTAGAATACATTTTTGAAAATATTCTTTGATTTGGGCTTTGGTGGAAAATAGTATCCTGAGCAATCAGACATAGCAGGTTGTTAATAGAAGCCTAAACGATGAATTGTCCAAACTTTTGTAAGGCCCTGCTCCTGTGGGTGGGTGGCATCCTACTAGGAGAAAGAAAGTATGTTTCTAATCCTGACTCTGCTATTTGCTCCATATATGACCTTAAAGTCACACAGGGAACATCTTCTGACTTGGAATCTTATAAGCTTAGAGATAATATTGTCCAACCAATCCTCTCATTCTACAGATGGCAAAAGTAAGTCCTTAAGGGGCCTTCTCTCCCTGAGAGAAGATGACTATCTGAGGTCTCTGGGTTGTATTATACCTTTGCACTCAAAGACCAAGAGTTTGACTATTTTGAAGTGAAAGTTCATTTTAAAAAATTCATTGGGTGTGTACCAGTGAAACAACATGCTTTGAATTGAGCTACCATAGAGTTCTTTAAAACTGGGAAGTTTTAAAGTTGAAGAAGTTCTGAAGAATTTAATTTGTATTATCTTCACACTGAGGTTGATTATAGATTACAGATTTTTATTCTGTCACTCACACTGAGTGTGTGATAAAATTTATAAGCATGTGACTGGGTAAGAAATTACCTCCATTGTAACTATATTCTTAACAAAAATTAGAATAAATTATGCCAAAGGCATTAAAGAAATCCTAAAATGGTTAACCAATGAAAGGATAACCATTTTATAGTCAATTGATCCAAAGAAATTAAAATGGAAGGAAGCAGCAACAGGTATTTAGGAATATGTCTGAGTGTAGACTAATAGTCACAAGATAGAAAGCTCAGGACTACATCATGGTGACTGGTTTTTATGGCTAAGAAATATGGTAGGCACTTGGAAGTAATAATCCTGCTCTTGCTTTTGTCCTCTCCTAGGGAGCAGCCTCCTCAGTAGGTATCAGTAGGAACAGCATCACAGTATCCCAGGGTCTCCTAGGTTTTCCACTGGGGCCAATACCCCAGTGTCTCTCCAGTATGGGATGCTGCAGTCCCTCAAGAGGTCCAAATATTTCCAGGTCTATGTTTTCTCCTCTTCTCTCTCCACATCTGTGCTTGCCCTAATCTTGACCTCTACATTGAATTGGGCACAATTACTGATGGTTACATTTATACAAATTTAGCCATAAAAACCAGTTTGTTTTGGGAAGGCATGGGCAAAATCAGCACAGCACTGGCAGACATGGGTAGGTTGTGAACTTCATTCATAGAAGGAACACCTGAACCAGTAAGATCACACGTTCATTTGAGTATTTGACATTACCAATTACATATTTAGTTGGGTTGTTTCTACCTGTTGGAATATATCTTTTCAGTTGTTTGTAATGGTCAGTGACCTGGGCTTAAATCTGAGCCATCACACAGGTAGGTTTGTCTCTGGATTTTATTCTACCTCATAGACCCTAAGTTAGTTTCATTTGTCTACATAACAAATAGTTAGTATAATTAGATTTTTCTACAAACATAAATAACCCCTCTTATATTTATATGCACTGCACATATACATAGTATTTTTAAAGGACATTTTTATTACCTCACTAATGTGATTTTGTGTATGTATATATGCATACACTCACCTTTTCCTTCTCCACATACACACACATATGTATACACAAATAAATTTACATATGTCTATCAAAGGAAACTGACCTTTTAAGAATGTGGTCATTTCTTAATCTATTTAAACTTACCTATTTATAGACATATCTATGAAGATATATGTATGCAGATAGATAAGTATAAACCTGCCTGCATATATGTATATATTTATCTATAGATATGTTTCTATCTAAATACCTTTATCTATATTTACTATATTCATATATATGCATATATGTGAACATTGTTTACATAATATAAATGCATATATTAATACATATCTACATGTAGATATATAGCATATAGAGTATATTACATAACTATATAGTATATATAGTACATCTGCAAATATATATTAATATGTCCACATAGATATATAGATCTATATATAGTTATAGGTAAATAGATGCATATAGGTATCACACTCATATATTTATATAGACATAAACATATATTCTAACATTATAGGTAGATAAATATAGCTAAATAGATAAATCTATATATTTATCTATGTGAATATATCTCTATATATGTGTATATTTATATACACACATGCATACATACATATTCATATTATATATACAATATTCATATCTATATAGATAGATAGATGTAGATAACTTCAATCTACTTTTCACCTCTTATGGTGGTACATGACTATAATTCCTGCTACTGGAGAAGTTAAGGCTGGTAGATCACTTAAATTTGGGAATTCTGAGCTATAGTACAGGTAGAGATGTTCATGCATCTTCACTAATTCTGGCACCAATATGGCAAGCATTTGGGAGGGGGTACAAAGCAGATACCAGACTGTCTTGGAAGGGGCAAACAAATCCAGCTGGAACTAGAGCAAGTCAAAGCTTTAGTGCTAATGAACAGGGAAGTCAAATGTTTAAATGGCTGCTTTATTTCTAGCACAGAAAATACAGAGGCCCTATTGCGTAGAATTTAGCTACCACCACCAAGTTAAATTTGAGTGAGATCATAATCTTAAATAATGTACTTTTCAGTGCTCTATAAAAGTGGATTGGATATTTAACCTGAGTAAAATTCAGAGAATCTCCTATAACATCTTCTAAAACCTTCCTCAGTGGAAATGAGGTGTTTCATGTCAGTCAAGTCCAAAGCTCAAATTCATCCTGTCAAATCTATGTCTACATGCTTCATTTCCTTTTAACTTCTCATTGAAAAGTGCTCTGTGTATAAAACATATCATATCCAGCAAGGATGAAGTTACTTTACTCTTTACTTTCTAATACTATATATCCAAAGGTATGAAACCATTCCTAACTTTTAAAATGACTGAAATGAAGATTATTTTTTAATGCTAAAAAAAAAAGGAAAAGAAAAGCTGAACTGAAATTGTTCAAGGATTTAAGTAAAAAGGGGAATTGGTGCTATAGAGAAAGGATGGGGGAGGAAAGTTTGAAGCTTTTAGAGACTGGATAAGTAGTGGTTGAGTGGAGAAGTGGGTGGAAGGACAGAGTGAGCCCTATACAATGGCTGGGTGGAGGCAGGAGTAGGTTTGCATGTTAATTGAAGGGCTCAAAAGGAATATCTCCTTAGACAGGAGACCTACCGGGCATGAAATTTCTATTACTTAGGCATAAATATATTGCATGATAAAGTTGATAGTATCCTTTCCACAAGGCTACAGTTAATAATTTCATAATGCCTGAAGGTTTCAATGTGTGTGTGTGTGTGTGTGTTGGGGAGGGGTAGAGATAGTAGGCAAGGAAAAGGCATTCTTTCTCCTTCACTTTTACAAGAGTATGTATTTCTGACTATGCCCTTTTCTGTGAAAATATATGTTTTAGGGTAGGGAGAGGATAGATGAAGGAGGTAGGAGGACATGGTAGTTTTATAGACAGATCAGCAGGTTTCAGTGTGGAAGGAATAATTGCAATTTAAAAGTATCTCCAAAATTTCCTCCTCTTTCTCTTAGCTAATCTTGTGTAATCATATGTATGCTACTTTAAAAAAAAAAGCAGAAGGCAGTATAGAAACAACAGGAATACATTTTAACCAAAGGGCACCACAGTCACAGACTAGACTGCAAGCCCACCAGGAGAAACTATGAGAGAATAAACTCTATAACACTCTGCCCCTTCCCCAAATAAACATTAATTGAAGGTCAATGGAGTTATACTTTCTAAAATCAGAAGAGCAGCTATAGAAAATAATACAAGATTGCCAAGACCCAGGCCCTCACTATAAGACTACAGTGCACCCTAAAGGGAATTTTAAAACTGTTCCCAGAACACTATGATGACTATTTACTTATGCTTTAATTAAGGATTTCCCACAAAATTGATTGCAGCTTTTGCAAGTTTTTTTTTCCAATAGGTAACAATTTATGTGTATGTGATTCACAATTATACAAATAATTAGAGATCTACATTATAAATATTTGCAATCTTTTGATAAATCTCTTTCATCAATCATCCTATACAACATATATTATCATTTCTTATTCTGAAGAATTACTTCTAAGTTACTCCTTCCTTGTTATCTCCTGTAACAATCTAGTCACTATTTCAACACTGAATCCAAATCTGTATACCCTAAAATCAAACCCCATCATAACAAATACTGCTACACAAACTGGTATTTCAAAAGCATTTGAATGAATGAACAAAAAATATAATTACAAGCATTTCCAATCTTTCTATAGATGGTCCTTAGAAATAGTTTTATAGGGGGGACAACATGTCATAGAAGAAAGAATCTTCTGTTCTGGAAATGGGAAAACTTTGGTTTAAATCTTGTCTCTAACACTTACTGCCTATATGTTTCAAATCAAACCATATTAAATTTCTAAGTTTTCCTTATCTGTAAAATGAGGTTAGAAGAGATGATTTAGAGCCAAGATGGCAGAGAAAAGGCAGCAACTCACCTGAGCTCTCCCAAATTCCCCTTCAAATGTCTCGAAATGAATTCTAGAGGAGCAGAAACCATAAAAGGAGAGGTAGAAAAAAACAATTTTCTAGCCCAAGACAATTCAGAAGGTCTGAAGAGAAGGTCTGTCAAACTGGGGTAAGAATGGAGCACAGTCTAATGTAGGTTGACCAGTGCAAATCATACCCCAACAAATAAGCAGCAGACATTGGGTGTGATTGAATGAGTGGCAGCAGAGGTGGCTTCCAGAGATCTCATCCCATGATAAGGGGTCGGACAGTAGGTCAGAAGGAGATTATAGGGGTCCCTTTATTGTCACTGGGTGTAGGACTCTGTTGCATTGCTCATATTTGTTTTTGGGTCACAATTCTGAGTCCCAGTGCCAGGAGAGGAAAAGTACTAACACATTTGTGGCCACAGGGAAGCAGAGATCCTGGTCAAAGTTCTAGGAAGGAAAAGAGAGCTTGTGATCACTCACAGAGTAGAACACAGCCAGGAGGACAGTAAACACACTTTTCCTTGGATCATACTACTTTGGAAGAATTGAAAATTTACAGATACCCAGGACTAGCTCTGAAAATATCTGCACACACAACCCTCCCCTCTCCTCAAAAAAAAAAAAGCTTGGGTCTTTGCTTTCTTCACCTTGGGAACAGAGCACAACTTTAACATACAAAGTTCAAAATAAAGAAAGAGGCTGTGAAAGTGAGCAAACCAAAAAAAAAAATCTGACCACAGAAAGTTAGTACAGCAACAGGGACTATCAAAACACAAACTCAGAAGAAGACAAAAAGACAAAACTGCTACAGCCAAAGCCTCAAAGAAAAATGTGAATTAGTCTCAGGTCCAAAAAGAATTCCAGGATGAGCGCAAAAGAGATTTTAAAGCTAAAATAAGAGAGGTCAAGGGGAAAAAAGGGAAAAGAAATTAGAGTGAACCAAGAAAATCATGAAAAAGAGTCATCAGTAGCATAAAAAATACTGAAGAAAATAACACCTTAAGAAATAGAATAGACCAAATGGTAAAAAGAGGCACAAATATCCATCAAAGAGAAGAATGCTTTAAAAGGCTGAATTGGACAAAAAGAAAAAGAAGTTAAGAAAAAAATTACATGAAGAAAAGAAATTCTTAAAATTAGAATTGGCCAAATGGAAAACAAGGTACAAAAGCTCAGTGAAGAAAATAAACACTTAAAAATTATAATTGGAGCAAATGGAAGTAATGACTTTGCAAGACATCAAAGAACAATTTAAAAAATCAAAATAATGTAAAAATAGAAGAAAATATGAAATATGTATTCTTCATATACATACATACATGCATACGTACATACACACAGAGACACACAATATATATGTAGATATGTATACACATACATACACACACACACACACACACACACACAAATTGACCCAGAAAATAGATTGAGGAGAGATTGTTTAAGAATTATTGAACTAGCCAAGATGGCACAGTAAGAAGTAAATTGCTCTCACCCTCCCTTATTGGCCTCTGGAAGCCCAGAAAATAGCAACCTAGGAAAAAATCCTGGAACAGCAGTCTTGTAGCCCAGGAAGTTTGGGGGAATTGATGGGAAAGGCTCCTCTCACTCTGGGGGAGGGGGACCACTACACGATGAGAGGCATCCCAGCAAGCCAGCAGCAAGCCCCACCTCAGCATACCAGGGGGAGATCCTGAAACTCAGGGTGATGGAGCAGGCAAGTGCCAACACCAGGACTCCTGAGTGCCTTAGGATGGGCAAGTAAACTATTAGACACCAGTTTAGAAAACCACCATGTGTGACAGCATTCTCCAGCAGTGAAGTCATCAGGATCCTCAGCGCAAATCTGGGAAGCAAAACTCTAGGAGGCAAAGCTCCAGGCTGACAGACATGCTCCAGCAGTGAAACATCCCTGTGCAAGCCTGAGGTGAGCAGGAGTCAAACAATGGAGTGCAAGCCCTGGGTGAGCAGGCATCCCTCAGGGGCCAGATTCCCCATCCACACCCCAAGAGCTCCAATATTGCTGACCCCAGACCAGCACTAGGTAAGCAGCTAAAACCCTACAACCTCCAACTGGCACCACCTGAGGCCCCAGCACACAGTCAGTGACCAGGTCCTGGGCACCCAAGACAAGAGGCTTGGGTGAGTGTCCCCTGTGCTCCAGCAGTAAAGCCAAACTTTAAAAAAAGTCAAGAAATAGGCAAACACCATGAGCAAAAAGGACCTTAGATTCTTATTATGAGAACAGGGAACAAATTCAGAAGAGGACAGCATTGTCAATATACCCACACCTGAAACCTCAAAGGGGAATATGAACTAAGGGAAATATCAAGTCCAAAAAGCCTTCTTGGAAGCTCTCAAGAAGGAATTTTAAAGTCAAATAAGAGAGGTACAAGAAAAATTGGGAAAAGAAAGGAAAGACATGCAAGAGACAGTCAATAACTTGGAAGAGGAAGGACAAAAATTAACTAAAAAACAACTCCTTAAATAAATACAATAAGCTAAATGGAAAAAAAGTACACTGAAGAAAGCAATTCCTTAAAAAGTAGAATTGGCCAAATGGAAAAGGAGGCACAAAAACTAACTGAAGAGAAAACCTCCTTAAAAAGTAAAATAGGCTAAATAGAAAAGGAGGTACAAAATCTAGTAGAAGAAAACAATTGGTTAAAAATTAGAATCAGGCAAGTGGAAGCTAATGACTCTATGAGAGATCAAGAATCAGTCAAGCAGAAATGAAAGAATGAAAAAAAAATAGAAGAAAACATAAAATACCTCATTGGTAAAACAACTGACCTGGAAAATAAATCCAAGAGAGATAATTTAAAAATTATTAGTCTACCAGAAAACCATAATGAAAAAAGAAAAAGCCTCGATGACATCTTTTTGGAAATCATCAAAGAAAACTTCCATGAGATCATAAAACCCGAGGCTAGCATAGTCATCAAAAGAATCCACTGATCAACTTCTGAAAGAGATCCCAAATTGAAAACACCAGGGAATATTGTAGCCAAATTCCAAAATTACCAGATCAAAGAGAAAATACTTCAAGCAGCTAGAAAGGAACAATTTAAGTATGTGGAACCACAGTCAGGATTACACAGGACCTTGCAGCTTCTACATTAAAAGATCAGAGGGCATGGAATATAATATTCCATAAGGCAAAAATGTTTGGATTACAACCAAGGATCAACTACTCAGCAAAACTGAATATAATATTCCAGGTGAGGAGATGGACATTCACCAAAATAGGGGACTTCCAAACTTTCATAATGAAAAGATGAGAGCTAATCAGAAAATCAGATCTTCAAATCCAAAACTCAAGAGAGGCATAAAAAGGCAAACTGGACAGAAAAAAGAACAACAACATGTTACTAATAAGGGAAAACTGTTTACATCCTTACAATGGAAGATGCCACCTGTAATTCTTGAGAACTGTGTTGTTATTACGACATTTAAAAGATGTATACATAGACAGAGGGTGTGTGTATAAGTTGATTATGATGTGATGATAAAAAAAATCTAATCAAGTGGTGAAAAGGAATTGTACTGGGAGAAGAGGAAAGGAGGAGGCAGACAAAGGTAAATTAAATCACATGAAAAGGCACAAAACCTAATACAGTAGAGGGAAAGGAGGGAGAGAGATGAGCATTGTTTGAACTTTACTTTCAACAGATTTGGTTCAAAGAGGAAATAACATAATCAGTTACCCTATAGGAACTGGGAGGGAAAAGGGAAAAGAAAAGGGAGTGGGTGAATAGAAGAGAGGGAAGAAATAGAAATGGTGAATTGGAAGAAAGGGGAGGGGGCTACAAGAAAGGGCAGACTGCAGGTGGTGGTGTGAAAGTAAAACTTTAGTGAGGAGAGAAAGGGAGAAAAAAGAGAGAAAAGCATAAAAGGGGGGGAATAGGATGGAGAGAGACATAGATAGTAATCATAACTGTGAATGTGAATGGGATGAACTCTAAGTAGAGCCTATATGAGATTGCATGCCATCTTAAGGAGGGGGTAGAAGAGGGAGAGGGAGAAAATTTAAAACTCAAAATCTTATGGAAATGAATGTTGAAAACTAAAAATAAATAAATTAATTTTTTAAAAAGTAATTACTGAACTATCTGAAAACTGATTTAAAAAAAAAGAACCTACACATCATATTTCAACAAATTAACCAGAAAAACTGCCCTGATATTCTAGAATCAGAAGGTAAAATAAAAATGGAAATAATTCACTGATCATCTACTGAAAGAGATCCTAGAATAAAAAAAAAAATCTCACAGGAATATTATAGCTAAATTCCAGAACTCCCACATCAAGGAGAAAATATTGCAAGCAGCCAGAAAAAACACAATTCAAATATTGTGGAGCCACATTTAGGATAACGCAAGATTTAGAAGCTTCTACATTAAAAGATTGAAGGGTTTGGAATATGATATTCTAGAGGATAAAGGAAATAGGATTACAACCAAGAATCATTTATGCAACAAAACTGAATATAATCCTTCCGAGGAAAAATGATCATTCAATGAAATAGAGGACTTTTAAGCATTCCCACTGACAGAGCTGAATAGAAAATTTGACTTTCAAATACAAGACTCAAGAGAAGCATAAAAAAGGTAAACAGGAGAGGGAAATCATAAGGGATTCATTAATGTTAAACTGTTTACATTCCTACATGGAAAGATAATACTTGTAATTCATAAGAATGCTGTCATTATTAGGGCAGAAAGTAGTATATATAGATAGAGGGCAAATGTGTGAATTGAATATGAAGGGATAATATTTAAAAAATAAAATTTAGGGATGAGAGAGGAATGTATTGTGAGAAAGGAAAAGGGAGAGGTAGAATGGATAAATTATCTCACATAAAAGAGGCAAGAAAAATTTTTTACAGTGAAGAGGAAGAGAAGGCATGTGAGGGGGACTGAGTGAACCATAATTTCATCAGAATTGGCTCAAAGAAGGAACAACATACACACTCATCTGGGTATAGAAATGTATCTTTCCCTACTGGAAAGTAGGAGGGGAAAGGGAAAAGAGAAGTGGGGGTGATAGAAGAAAGTGCAGTTTGGAAGAGGGGGTAATCAGAAACAAACACTTTTGAGGGGGGATGGATTGAAAGGAGGGAGAGAATGGAATAAACAGGATGTGGGGGAATTGGATGGAGGGAAATACAGTTAGTAATAGTAACTGTGAAAAAAAATAGTAACTGTGAAAAAAATTTTTCTGATAAAGGCCTCAGTTCTCAAACGTGTAAAACTGAATTAAATTTATAAAAATAAGAGCCTTTCCCCAGTTGCTAAATGATGAAAAGCTATGACAAATTTTCGGATGAAGTAATAAAAGCTATCTATAGCTATATGAAAAAATGCTTTCACTATTGATTGGAGAAATGCAAATTAAACAATTTGGAGGCATCACCTCATAACTATTAGATTGGCCAATAGGACACAAAATGAAAATGAAAAATGGTGGAGGGGATGTGGAGAAAATGAGATATTAATGCACTATTGGTGAAGTTGTGAGCTGATTTAACCATTCTGTAAAGCAAGGTGGAATTATATCCAAAGGTCTATAAAGCTATGAATACCCTTTGACTTACCAATACTACTACTAAGTCTGTATCCCCAAAGAGATAAAAAACAAAAAGGAAAAGCTCATATATGTACAAAAATATTTCTAGAAGCTCTTTTCTGGTGGGGAGTTGAAAATTGGGAGGATGCCCATCAGTTGGGAAATGGCTGAATAAATTGTGCTATGTGATTGTGAGGAAATAGTATTGTGCTATAAGAAATTATTGGCAGGATGCTCTCAGAAAAACCTGGAAAGATTTACATGAGCTGATGCAAAGTGGAATGAACTGTGTGAAAAGTAACAACAATGTTGTAAGATGATTAGCTGTGAATGACTTAGCTAATCTCAGCAATACAATGACCCAAGACAATTCTGAAGGACTTATGATGAAAAATGCTATCCATCCCTAGAGAAAGAACTTATGGTGTCTAAATACAGATTGGAACATACCTTTTTAACTTTCTTTATTTTTCTTGACTTTTTTTTGGTCTGTTTTCTTTTACAACATGACTATTATGGAAATGATTTGCATGACTACATGTCTACAACCTATATCAAATTGCTTGCCTTCTCAATAAGGTAGAATGGGGAGGGAGGGAGGGAGAGAATTTAGAACTCAAAGTTTTTTTAAAAAAAGTTAAAATTTGGTTTTGAGAGAAATTTTTGAACCCAAAGTTTTAAAAACAAATGTTAAAAATTGTTTTCACATGCAACTGGGAAATAAGATATACAGGCAATGGGGTATAGAAATCTATCCTGCCCTATAGGAAAATAGAAGGAGAAAGGGATAAGAAAGGGGGGGGTGATAAAAGGGAGGGCAGATTAGGGGAAGGGGTATTCAGAATACATGCCATCTTGGGGTAGGGAAGGGGTGAGATGGGGAGAAAATTTGGAACTCAAAATCTTGTGGAAGTGAATATTGAAAACTAAAAATAAATAAATCAATAAATGTTTAATATAAAATGTTTTTACATGTAACTGGGGAAAAATAAAATATTAAATAGAAAAAATAAAAGAAGTTTAAAGTTTAAGGATTAAAAAAGAAATTATATCTTGCTACATTTGAGTATTAAACACTTTTAGGTCCCCTATTTTTTTTGTTTTTTGATGAGGCAATTGGGGTTAAGTGACTTGCCCAGTGTCACACAGCTAGTAAGTGTTATGTGGCTGAGGCCAGATTTGAACTCAGGTCCTCCTGACTCCAGGGCCTGTGATCTATCCACTGCACCACCTAGCTGCCCCCATAGAAGCAGTGTGTTCCTCCTTTGATCTTTCTTTTTTCTTTTTGTTAAGCAATTGGGGTTAAGTGACTTGCCCAGAGTCACACAGCTAGTAAGTGTCAAGTGTGTAGTCTGAGGACGCATTTGAACTCAGGTCCTCCTGACTTCAGGGCCGGTGCTTTATCCACTGCACCACCTAGCTGCCCCTGCTATGTTTTTTAACCTATGACCTATAGATAGACACATGTACCATTGTATGATTTGAAGTGGGTTGATTACCCAAAGCAGTAACATATAATATTACCCACAGCATCAGATTGAATGCAACAGCTTTCTTTTATATTTTCTCATCAGACCTTGACATTAATATTCATGTACCAGACTGGCCGCTGAACATTCAAGTGAGAATTGAGACAGAATTCAATTACATGTTGGCTCCAAGCATCTGCTATAGCTCTGGCAATATTAGGCTAATAAGCATAGTGCTTAGTGCTAATGAATTCTGTTTATGTCAAGATGTTTGGTAAGCTGTTTTAGAAATCGTGAAAATATTCAACAATGATTTTTGTAAAGTATAATGGATTCCCTTTCCAATTATATCGAGACCCACTTTATTCTTGCTTTTCTATCCCAATTTCTTCCTTGCATCCTATGTCATCTATTATCTGCTTCCAAGCCTCTTTTCTTTGTCCTCTCACTCTCACTTGTCTTCCAATTGCCTATATGAGATGTATGCTGTTGGAGAGCTTCTAGGGAAGGAGAAAATCACCATCCATGGTGAGCATGTATTTGTACATATATAACAGGGGATATAAGTAAGTGTAGAAGCTTGCTGATGTGGGAGACTAAGAATTGAAAATCTATGTGGTATAACCTGCCCCCTTACTTCCTACAAACACAATTCCCTACTGAGCTTTACTGTAATAAATACCTGTTACAATTAGCTAATTTTCAGCTCATTTTTCATTTATATTTCACCTTAGACCTGGGGTACTTAATCTAAGGTTCATGGGCTCTCAAAAGACTCCTTTTGGATAGATTTCAAATTTATATGAACTTTAATGCAAAAAAATACATTTTTATTTCAATTGGTTTGGTTTCCTTTGTAATCTTATGCATTTTATTTTATGTACTTAAAAACATTATTCTCAGAAGACTTCACCTGATTGCCAAAGAGGTCCTGTTTTGGGTATTGACATTTGCTTGTTTAATCCAGGCTATTCTGAGCATGTCATATTTGGGTAACATGTAGATACTGTTGAGGAATCACTAGAGCATATTTTGATTGCCTAAAATGGAGACTTCTCCATCACTCACCCTGTGGGTGAGAATAGTCTCATTTGATTGGCTGCCTGCCTCTTCAAAATTGGCAAGACTGTGTCATTCACTCTTTTATGCTATCTTTCAGCTACAGTCTTTATGGTAACTCCTATGTGTTGTACCCAGCTTGGGCCATAAACTAACTTCTGAAAAGGGAAGGATGTGCCTTCCCCTTCTATCTCTTTTTTTACCCCAGCTCTGAGAAATGAATCTAATTATTATGCTGCTTTTCAAAATGTTACCCTACCTCAAACACCAAAGCAGATGCAGATAACTCCCAACTCTGTCATCTCTTCCATATCTTCCATCTTGCTTATCGATGCCCATCATTTCTCACTGGAGTTTTGCCAGCACCTGAAACACCCTTATCTTTATGCTCACCATGCTATTCTTTCTGGCTTCACTATTTCTGTAAGTGGTAGCACTATTCATCTGTCTCCCATTCTTAAAAAAATTCTAGTGTCATTTTTATATGTCCCTTCAGTCTCCAATTTTTTTCTTTCCATTCAGTTAAAAGTCCTATTAATTCTACCTCTGCTATATTTCTTGTGTGCAATCTGTACTCTTCATTCACCCTATCACCAAATGAAGTACAGGTCCTCATCATCAGCTTCCTGAATTGTTATATTATCTTTCTATCAGGTTATTCCTAATTCACTGTCTCATCCCTTACAAACATCCTTCATTATGTTGAAAAAAACATTTTTCACATATGTAGGTTTGGACATGTCATTACTTTGCTCAAAATTCCTCAAGGTTTGCTGTATACTGACTAAGTTACATATATCTTCCTGACATTCAAAGCCTTCCATAATCTGGTGCTATCCTACCTTTCTAGTTTTATTTCACATTGTTTTCCCCATTCCTTTTATATATGCCAAATTCTCCCACTGTTGTACCACTCTTCACACTGTTTCCTATGGTTGGAATGTTTCCCTTAGCTCCAAATCACCTTTTTGTGGCCTAATTCAAATGTGACTTCTTGTAGGAATGCATCCTTTCACTTACATGGTAATTTTCATTCCTTAGGCATCACATGGCCTTATACTCAGATTTATCTGAAGCACTTGACATGTATTGTTTTTGTACCATTCTTAGGAATATTTGTCATATCTCCTTACTAGGCTCTAAATTTCATGAAGGCAAAAGGTATGTCTTATCTGGGATTTTTAAAAATCTCCCTCAGCATTAATTTGGATACTTCAAATGTTAGTTCTTGCCTGTCATATGCTGCAAATAAAATTTTATGTGATGGGTCAAATAACAAAGACTTGGATGAGTATATGCTAGCAAAATCTAATTAAAATTTACCCTTATTTCAGGGGCTTATAGAACATTAAACAAACCCCCAAGGACATGCAAATATCCCCTTCATTTTTTTCTCCCTCCTCCTATCTTTCACATTCCACCTTAAAGGTTAAATTCCTTTTCAAACATAGCTTTAAGATTATATTTTCTTGGTATAGATAGGGAAGACAGTTTATTTTAGTATAATAGTGATCTTATTCATGAACATACTCCCTCAGAGAAGAACAAGGCAAGAAGATTCTAGGACTATTTATTATTAACTCCCTATGAGCCATATCCAAATAGATACATCTGGAAACTCATAACCTACATAGTCAAATGCAACCCAGCACACATACCCTGTTCTTTACACTTAAGTAGTTTTTATTTTATTTATTAAAGATAATAATGAAAGGATTCTGTTAAAGTAATGGTATGCTATCTTATTGGTTAATGCAATTTAGGGTACTGATGTGTATAGATGATCTGAAAATTGCATGATGTTTAGTAGAGTTTGACAAGATAAACTCTTTTCTGCTAGTCTGCCACCGTCATTGCATTAGTAGGAGGCCACATCACAAAGAGAGGTATTTTGTATTTTTTTCTCTTTCCTGGCCTGTCATAGCAAAAGAATGCATTTTTTCCTGGCCAGATTCTTCATATGAAAGCTAGGTTCATCCTCTTATAGCAGACAGAAGTGTGTCATCAAGAGCATATTCAAGAGGCAGAGCGAAGGTGGTGGAGAAAAGGCAGTGACTTGTCTGACCTCTCCTCAAAACTCCTCTGAACACCTTTAAATAATTCCATAAAATAATTCCTGGAGCAACAGAACCCACAAAAGGATGAGGTGCAATCATTTTCCATCTAAAGAAAACTTGGAAGGTCAGAAGAAAAGGTCTGTCACATCTGGGTAAGAGCGAACCACAGTCTAGTGCAGGCCAAATCAGCACAGATCAGGCCCCAGCAAATCAGGAGCAGGCCTTGAGGGCCACTGAATCAACAGTGGCAGTAGCTGTTTCTGGAGCTGTCAGCCCACAGATGGAAAGGGGGTTGAACAACTGATCAGAAGGATATTACAGGGGTCTCTTTGCTGGTACAGGGTGCAGGGCTCTGTTGCTTTGCCCATTCTCAGATCTATGTCTCAGTCCTGGGTGGCAGTCCCAGGGCAAGGAGGAGCACTAGCATACCAGAGCTTGTAGCTGAAGTGGAGCAGGGACCCTCATCACAGTTTTAGTACAGAAAGGAGTGTTTGTGGTCACTCACAGACCACAGCACAGGCCAGGAAAGTAGTAAACACACCTCTCCTTTGATATACCACCTTGGAAGAACTGAAAACTTACAGGTCCCTAAAAGTATCTCTGAAAACAGGTGCATAAAACCCATGAAGCTTGGGACAGTGATTCCTCCACCCTGGAAGTGAGGCCCCACTTTCACAGAGTTAAAAGTCAAGAAATAGATTAGAAAAATAAGCAAATAGCAGACAAAATCCTGACCATAGAAAGTTACTATGGTGAGAGGGAAAATCAAAACACACACTCAGAAGAAGATAACAAAGTCAAAGCTCCCATATCCAAAGCATTCAAGAAAAAATATGAATTGGTCTCAGGCCATGGAAGAGCTCAAAAAGGATTTTGAAAATCAAGTAAGAGAGGTAGAAGAAAAATTGGGAAGAGAAATAAGAATGATGCAAGAAAATAATTAAAAACAAGTCAAGAGTTTGATAAAGTACACACACACACACACACATACATACACACACACACACACCAAACCTGAAGAAAATAATACCTTAAAACACAGACTAGGTCAAATGGTAAAACATGTACAAAAAGCCAAAGAGAAGAAAAATGCCTAGAGAGCAGAATTAGCCAAACGGAAAAAAAAGGCACAAAGACTCATTGAAGAAACCAATTCCTTAAAAATCCAAATTGAGCAAATGGAAGTTAATGACTTTATGAGAAATCAAGAAAAAAATAAAACAAAATCAAAACAATAAAAATAGAAGAAAATGTGAAATATCTCATTGGAAAAACAACTCACATGGAAAAAAAGACCAGGAGAGATCATTTAAAAATTATTGGACTACCTGAAAGCCATGATCACAAAAACAGCCTAGACATCATCTTTCAAGAAATTATCAATAAAAACTACTCTGATATTCTAGAACCAGAGGGTAACATAGAAACTGAAAGAATCCACCAATCACTTCCTCAAAGAGATCTCAAAATGAAAACTCTCAGGAATATTATAGTCAAATTCCAGAGCTCCCAGATCAAGAAGAGAATATTGTAAGCAACCAGGAAAAAAAAAATCAAGTATTGTGGAACTACAGTCAGGATAGCACAAGATTTAGCAGCTTCTACATTAAGGATTAGAAGTCTTGGAATATGATACTCCAGAGGGCAAGGGGTTAGAATTACAGCCACGAATGACCTATGCAACAAGACTGAGTATAATTATTCAAGGAAAAAAAATGGATATTCAATGGAACAGAGGACTTTCAAGAATTCTTGATGGAAACACCAGAACTGAATAGAAAATATGACTCTCAAATAAAAGACTCAAGAGAAGCATAAAAATATAAACAGGAAAGGGAAATCAAAAGGGCCTTAATAAAATTAAACTGTTTACATTCCTGCATAGGAATATGGTTCTTGTAACTAAAAAAAATAACTTTCTCATTATTTGGGCAGTTAGGAGTATACATAGACAGAGGGCAAAAGTGTGAGTTCAATATGAAGGAATAATATCTAAAAAATACAACAAGGGGTCAGAAAGAGGAATGTGCTGAGGGAAAGGGAAAGGGAGAGGTAGAATGGAATAAATTAACTCACAAAAAAGAGGTAAGAAAAAACTTTTACAGTGAAGGGGAAGAGGGAGGAGGTAAGGGGGAATGAGTGAACTTACTCTTACCAGAATTGGCTCAAAGAAGGAATAACACACATACTTAGCTGAGTATAGAAATCTATGTTATCCTACAGGAAAGTAGGAGAGGAATGGAATAAAGGAAGGGGGGAATGATAGAAGGGAGGGCAGGTTGAGGAAGGGGATAGTCAGAAGCAAAATACTTTGAGAAGGGACAGGGTGAAAGGAGAGAAAGAATAAAATAAATGGGGGTGAGTAGAAGTCATTTAGCAGTCATAGCTGAAAAAAATTTTGAAATAAGTTTCTCTGATAAAACCCTCAATCATAAAAAATAGCAGCCATTCCCCTACTGATAAATGATCAAGAGATAGGAACAGTTTTCATATGAAGTAATCAAAGCTCAGAACTTGGCAAAGGTGCTCTAAATTGCTATTGGTTGGTGGAAAGTAAATTGAGACAATTCTGAGGAGCTACCGCATACCTATTAGATTGGGTAATAGGATAGAAAAAGAGAATGATAAATGTTGGAGGACATGTGGGAAAAATGAGACATTAATGTATTAATGCATTATTGGTGGAGTTATGAACTGATTCAACCATTCTGTAGAGCAATTTGGAACTATGCCCGTAGTGCTGTAAAACCATGTATACTCTTTGACCTAGCAGTGCCACTACTAGGTCTGTATCCAAAAAGAAATTTTGAAAAAGGGGAAAGAATCTATATGTGTAGAAATATTTCTAGCACCAATTTTTTGGGTTCAGGGAATTGGAAATTGGGAGGATGCCCATCATTTGAGGCATGGCTTAACAAATTGTGCTTTGTGATTGTGATGAAATATTATTGTGTTATAAGAAATGATGAACAGGATGGTCTTAGAAAAACCTGGAAAGACTTACATGAACTGATGCAAAGTGAAATGTACTGTGTACAAAGTAACAGCAGTATTTTAAGATGATCAGCTGTGAATGACTTAGCTAATCTCAGCAATACAATGATCCAAGACAACTTTGAAGGACTTATGATGAAGAATGCTATCCATCCCCAGAGAAAGCATTGATGGCATTTGAATATAGATTGAGGCATACTTTTTAACTTTCTTTATTTTTCTTCAGTTTTTTTTTCTGGGGGGGGGTCTATATTTTGTTTCACAATGTCATTAATATAGAAATATGTTTTGTATGACTACACGTATATAACTTATATCAAATTACTTCCATTCTAAATGAGAAGGATAAGAAAGGAGGGAGAAAATTTGGAACTCAAAATTTTAAAAACAAAAGTTAAAAATTGTTCTTATGTGTAATTGTGGAAAAATAAAATACTAAATAAATTTAAAAAACAATAAAAACATATTCAAAGCCTTTTTAGGATTGTAGAAATTCTCAAAACTTCAAGCTTTCTGGCATAGTCTTAGAGAAGCTGGTACCACCTCTGTATCATCTTTGTTGGCTTTTGTTTGTACCTATTACCTTTTAATGTTTCCCATTGATAATCTTCTAATTTTATTCCAACTCTAAAACTCTTGCCCACTATTCCTAAGTATTTATGTAAGTATCCTAAGTATCCTAAGTATTCCTAAGTCTTTAAATGCTGAAATCTTAATAGACATAAACAGGTGTTTATTTTGTCCTGAAAGCAGTCAGTAAGTAATACATACACACATATGTGCATACATACATACATGCATACATACATATATAGACTGTATGTATTTGTTGTTGTTGTTCAATTGTGTCTGACTCTTTGGGATCCCTTTTTAGGTTTTCTTGGCAAAGATTTTAGAATGCTTTGCCATTTCCTTCTCCAGCTCATTTTATGTAGAAAAACACACACATGTGCATATATACATATGTGTGTAGTTAAATTGAATATGACGATGTTTACTGATTATATGCATTTAAAATTGTAGCATATAAGGGTGTTGAGGTCCCTGCTAAAAGTCAGAGGTTGGCAAGTCAAGAAATGTTTACCTCTTTGGGAAAAGCTGGCACTATATCCAAAACTCAATGGGAAGATCAGATGAGCAAACAGATGGACCTGAAGTGAAATACAAGAATAGACTTTCCAGTCATTGGCATAGAAAGGTCAAGAAAGGTCAAATTTTTTTCTGATTTCCTAATTTGTATGTGTATATGCATGTTAAACACCATCAAAATATTAAAGTCACTCTGAAATGGAAAAACAAAATAATTGCTTAGTTTTCTTCTTAAGTTGATCTTTGATAGTGATTAATAGACTTTTTGAGGCCAATGCCACAGGAAGCTATAAACGTGCCAATCATTACTCAGCAGTAAGTTTCATGACTCATGTGCAGGCACATATAGCAGAATTAATGTGGACTCTGTGCTTAATCGCGTATTTACCCCCAAATCTCTTAATTTGTGGCATTTAAAATAAATATCTATTTAAAAATATTGAGTTATCTTTAATATTTAGAACCAATGAACACTAGAGTTTATCACAAATGTACTAATACTACTTTATTTTTTATACTAGGTTCTAGAAAGTGGAGGGAAAATCAAAGCATTCCAGTCAGAATTCACATTTTCAAAAGTAATAATTTACATCTTCAAATATCCATCACTCCTAGGAGATAATGGCATAATACACTCCACTAATTAAGATGCTAAATTTGTCAATGTTTCTAGCATTTTGCTTATGTGGAACTTCAGATTAAATAGCCACTTGATCTCTTACTTCTCCAAGTCAAGGTGTCCTAAGCTCTGTCATCATCATTCCTAAAAAAATAGGGAGAATGTCAGAAGATTTCATGAAAAGATACAGCCATCCCTGGCCCTATGTCACCCAGTTCTCATTGCCCAAACCATTTTTTTTTCTCTGGGTCCAAGTTCTCAGACAGACCTCCTAGTTATGTTAACTTATTAAGGAAGCCAGGGCAGTCAAGCTAAGGAGATTGCTCACCTTGGAAACAACTTCCTTTCAAGAACATGCTTTATGTAGCAAGTGTTTAAGAAATCCTTTGATATTCAGAGATAAAGAGGAACTTACAACATAACTATCACTCTTGGCTGAAGCCTTCTGTGGCAGTCTCTACTACAAAGTTAGTCTCTATTCTCTGCTGAAGTTTTGATGCTAACCTATATTAAGAATCACAGCATTGCTTCTCCCTTGGCTGGTTAGGTACTCATCTTATCTTAATGGGTTATTCCCACCTGCTACAGGCATTGATGAAGCCAGACCTTGTCTCTGCCTATTTTCTTTTCAGAACCCAGGCCATAGGATGATGGCTGTCTGCCTAATTCTTGTTTCCTGTGACTTTTCTGCTCCCATTCAGGGCAATTTGGAAAAGGAACTACATATATTGCCTCACAGCTGGATCAATTCTTTTCTCTGGGGATGGCTTAATAATTCTTTGTCATTCCACTAAATTCATTCATTCATTCATTCATTCATTCATTCATTCATTCATTCATTCATTCATTTCCCAAACATTTATTATGTGCCAATCTAAAGGTCATAGGCAGAAATCTATGGTCCTTTGGATGATTCAAAGTGACTCAACATATCAAAGTCAAGTGGCACGTGCACATTGCACAGCCTGGAAAAATATAGAGAGAAGTGAAGATTTTTCTTGATGATGATTTACTTCCCCACATCCAAAAAACTTGAGGTAGATTCATTTTATAGTTGTATTTTGCTGATCCTCTTTTTTTTAAATTTTTAAGCAATTGGGGTTAAGTGACCTGCCCAGGGTGACACAGCTAATAAGTGTCAAGTGTTTGGTCTGAGGCCAGATTTGAACTTAGGTCCTTCTGACTTCAGGGCCAGTGCTCTATCCACTGTGCCACATAGCTGCCCCTCCTGATCCTCTTTTTTTCCCCTCTGTTCCCTTCTACACCAATAAGTTGAAGGACAACTTTGTGGTGCAGTGGAGAGAGTGTTGAACCTGGAGTCAGGAAGACCTGAGTTCAATCCAGGCTCAGATAAGTACTAGCTATGTGACTCTGGGCAAGTATCAAGTTTGTCTCAGTTTCCTCATCTGTAAAATGAGCTGGAGAAGGAAATGGCAAATCACTCCAGTATCTTTGCCAAGAAAACCCCCAATGAGTTATGAAGAGTTTGAAACAACTGAACAACAACAAGCATTGGACAAGTTGCCTGAGATATTTGATATTTATATTTATGTGTTAGTGAAATAGAGGAGGGGTGAAATATATTTGGCCCTCAATCTCACTTGTAGGAGGGAGAAAAGTCAAGAGATTATGGGGAAAATCATCATTACAATTTTTCTCAGAGGATCCTGGCTTAGATTTGAACAGTAACAAGTGGACAAGTAATTTTGAGAAGACAGAATCCCTTTTGGTATCACATCTATGATGATATTTATATCCAGGTCAAATACCCCTAGCTTGGAAGTAATCATGTCATTCCTTGTGGGTGATTTCATCTAGCAATTCTTAGGTGGGAGATAATTGCTAATACCTACATTTATTTACCAGAAGGGCTCAATCCTGAAGGAACTCTCTTCCTTTTAGAAGACTAGGGTCTCCTGGGGGAACTTTCTTCTTCAAAGGTTGGATTGATTGCTGCCACAAGAATTCAGATATAGGAATAGGCTCAGATCTATGGATATCATATATGCAAGAGCAGAAATAGTCTACATTAGGGAATATTAAGACTTCCTATTTATTCTTGGAGTGGAAAGAGGGGATTGAGGACTTTCTATGCATTGGTTCCTAGCCCTCACCCTTCTGACTTTCCAAATCCAACATGTAGAGCTGAAGTATTACATAATAACCATTGCTGTACAATGAGTATTGTCCATTGAATTTAAATCTTTCATTTTACTGACATGGAAAGTGAAGTCCCATAGATGTTAAGTGATGTACCCAAGGTCACAGAGGTAGTAAGGGGCAAAGACAGGATTTGATCTTCAGGATCTTTGGCTCTAAATTCAAAACCATTTCCATTATACTCTGCTGCTTATTTCTATCTACTCTGTACCTCAGGAAAACTGAGTGACTTGACATATGTAGGAGAGTTTACTTCTCATCACAGAAGGGCATATAGAGAGAAGCAAACTAAATATTAGAATATAAGTTTACATGTATAGCAGAGAAGGTATCTGTTTTGCTTTCATATTCCCATTTAATGAGCCCTTATCCCCTGGTTTTGGGTCAATCCCATCCTTAAAACTTCCAAAGGTTGGCATGTCCACAAAGCTTAGGTTCTATAATGAGTCAAAGAGCCAAGAGCAGAAACAATCCAGGATGTGACCAACATATAGGTTTGTTAAAGAGGACGATGGAGGAATAAGAGGTGTGAGAGGAGTATGTTGCCTTACCTGAGCCTGTACTTGAGCCTGACCTACCTTTCCATAAGCAGTGGACAAGCAACAAGGAGTGAGTTGGGTCTCATCTAGTTCAGTAAATCAATCAACCATGCTAGGACTAGAGAGTGAGAAAAAAAAAAACAGAGGAAAATGCCCAAAGTCATCGGTTCCCCAACTGACTGGACAATGACCCACTAAGAAGTTTGACTATGAGAGCTACAGTTTTAGAAATAGATGAGGGAGAGGTTTGCATTGAAATACTGTTGTTTTTATTTCTGAGTTTCTTTTAGGCTTTTCTACACACAGAAGGGATATTTAAATTTAAAGAAATATGCTTTTCCTGAACTGTTGGAGAAGCTTGAGAAAAGAGACTGGACTCTTAACTCTAGGTCATAAGTCTAGAAGTATGGGATGCCTGGGATGAAGAGAAGCTGTAAGTACCTAATCAACAATAAGTTTGGACATATAGATTTTTTAATTGCTCTTGCTTCTATGATTATGAGTAAATAAATGTATGCAATCATATCCAGGGATGTACTGGAACCTGGTCCAACTGGTTTCTTTCAAGAACTTATTATTAAAATTTCACTATGAGAATTTACACAGAGGAAATTTGCAAATGCTACAAATCAAGGCTTCATTTTTTGGGGGGTTACCTGGAAATATGAAAGTGATTGGGAAAATGCTAATAATGCAGACTAAACTTAAAAAAAAATGTCCTACATACATTTTCCCCAAGAGAGATTTTTTTTATTTTAGGCAATTGGGGTTGAGTGACTTGCCCAGGGTCACACAGCTAGTAAGTGTCAAGTGTTTGGTCTGAGGCCAGATTTGAACTCAGGTCTTCCTGACTTCAGAGCCAGTGCTCTACCCACTGCGTCACCTAGCTGACCCTAAGAGAGCTATTTGTTACAGATTTATCAGCATACCATTGCAGTCTCCCATACTTTTGTTGTCAATACCATTAAGTCATACTCATGTGTAACTGAATTTCATTGAAATCAATTAACAAGCATTTAGCTATAATTTACTAAAATATCCAGAATTCTATGCCAATTATTATAAAAAGATGAACTTTTACAAAAATATAAATTGACCAGATTAATAGAACAATAAATAGAAAACTTAACTATCTCAAGCTCATAAAAATAAAGCAAAGAGCCATAAATGAACTACCAAAGATAAAATCCCAGGACCAGATTGATTTACATGTGAATTCTATTAAGCATTTCTAAATGATTAATTCAAATATCATATAACTGGTTTGCAAAATAGTAGGAGTCTATGAAATTCCTTCTACAGTAAAACTAGGGTCTTCATTCTCAAAACATGGAGTGGCAAAATAGAAGAAAATAAAGTTATAGATCCATATGCCTAATGAATATTGACACCAAATTTTTTAATAAAATATTTCAAAGAGACTACAGTAACATATCAGTAAGATTATGACACTGTTGCCAGATTGGTGTTATACCAAGAATACAAAATTGGTTTAGGGAACCTATAATCACAAGAAATCATATTAATAATAATAAAACCATGAATATGTACATAGGCATAGAAAAATCTTTTTAGCAATATTCAATATCCATTTCTATAAAAGACCCAAACAAACATGGGTCTGGAGTAAAAAGACCTAATTTTTAATCTGGCTTCAGACATTTATTAGCTATGTGACCCTAAGCATGTCATTTCACTCAGTTTTCTCAAGGGTAATGATAGCACCTACCTCACAAGGTCATTGTGAAGGTCAAATGATAACTGTAAAAAGTGCTTAGCACACTGCCTGGCATATAGCAGGTACTACATAAATGCTTATTCCCTTTCCTTCCCATCTTCTTTCCCTAAGACCAAGAGCTCATATTATATGTAATAAGAAAACCCAACAAACTAGAGGCTTTTTGGCAACATCAAGGGAAAACGTATATGTATATTATTACTGCTAGTATTTAATAAGTGCTAGAAATACCAGCTATAGTGATAAGATGAGATAATAAAATTGAGGGAAGAAACGTTTGCAAAAAAGAAACAAAAATATCAGTTTCTGGAGATGTTATGATGATTTAAAGAAACCCAGAGAATCAATTAAAATTATTTGAAATAAAGAATTACTTAAGTAAAATTTCAACATAGAAAATAAACCGGGGAAGAACCAAAATGGTGGAGTTAAAGCAGTGACTTGCTTAAACTCTCCCCCAAACCCCTCCAAATACCTGTAAAAATGACTCCAAACAAATTTTAGAGCAGCAGAACCCACAAAAAGACAGAGGGAAACAAATTTCCAGCCCAAGATGACCTGGATGGTTGATGGCAAAGGTCTATTGCCCTGGGCTGGGAGAGGAGCACAGTTCAGCGTGGGCCATTCAGGCAAAGACAAGGCCTCAGTAAACCTGGAACAGACCTCAGGGAACTGAATCAGGGGAGCTGTGGCAGTTTCCAGACTTCTCAAACACAAACACCAAAGACAACTTATAAGGTCAGTGGGAAAGGTCTGTTAGACCTCTGTGAGAGAGGAACTTGGTTTGGCCCCAGTCCTGGGGCAGCCCCGGGATGGGGGCTGCTTTCTGAGCTCTCTTCCCACAGACTGTGGGGGTATCAAGCAGCTGATAAGAGAGGAATTGCAGGGATCTTTTTGCTGGTGTAGATGCAAGATTCTCTTGCTTTGCCCATGCTTGGTTCTGGGTTGCAGTCCTGGAGCAATGAGTAGCATTGGAAGAGTGGAGCTTGAGGTATCAGTGGAGAGGAAATCCTCCTCACAGTTTCAAGGAAGAAAAAGTGCTTGGAGTCACTTATGGGTCAGAGCACAGGCCAGGAAGGGAGTAAATACCTTGCCTTTGATCATACCACCTTGGAAGAACTGAAAATTTACAGGTCCCTAGAAGGGTCTCTGAAAACAGCTGCAACAAAATCCCTGAAGTTTGGGACAGTACATCCTCCACACTGGAAGCAGACCTCTACCTTAAGAAAGAGTTCAAAACTCAAGTAATTGGCTGGGAACATGAGCAAACAGCCAAAACAAACAAAAAAAACCCCACCAAAACAAAAAACCTTCTGATCATAGAACCTTACTTTGGTGACAAAGGAGATGAAAATGTATAAGACAAGGCCTCAGTAAACCTGGAGCAGGCCTCAGGGGACTGAATCAAGGGGAGCTGTGGCAGTTTCCAGACTACAACCAGAAGAAGACAACAAAGTCAAAGCTCCTATATCCGAAGCTTCCTAGAAAAAAATGAATCAGTTCCAGGCCATGGAAGAGCCCAAAAAGGAATTTGATAAGCAAGTAAGATTTAAAGGAAACATTGGGAAGAGAAATGAGAGTGATGAAAGACAATTATGAATAACAAGTCAACAGCTTGCTAAAGGAGACCCCAAAAATACTGAAGAGTATAACACCTTAAAAATAGACTAGACCAAATGGCAAAAGAGGTCCAAAAATCCCATGAGGAGAAGAATGCCTTAAAAAGCAGAATTGGCCAAATGGAAAAGGAGATCCAAAAGCTGACTGAGGAAAATAATTCCTTAAAAATGAGAATGGAGAAAATAGAAGCTAATGACTCTATAAGACATCAAGAAACAATAAAATAAAATCAAAAGAATTAAAAAAAAGAAAAAAGTAAACTATCTCATTGGAAAATCAACTGTCCTGGAAAATAGATCCAGGAGAGATAATTTAAAAATTATTGGACTACCTGAAATCCATGATCCAAAAAAGAGCCTAGACATCATTTTTCAAAAAATTATCAAGGAAAACTGCCCTGATATTCTAGAGTCAGTGGGTAAAATAGAAATTGAAATAATCCATTGATCAACTTCTGAAAGAGATCCCCAAAGGAAAACTCCTAGGAATATTATAGCCAAATTCCCAAGTTCCCAGGTCAAAGAGAAAATATTGCAAGCAGCCAGAAAGAAACAATTCAAGTATTGTGGAAACACAATTAGTATAACACAAGATTTAGTAGGTTATACATTAAGGGACTGTTTACATTCCTACATGGAAAGATCGTATTTGTAACTCATGAGACCTTTCTCAGTATTAGGGCAGTTGGAAGGAAATAAATAAAAAAATAAAAAAAGATAAATAAATAAATGTATGTATGTGTATATGTGTGTGTGTATACATATATATGTATGTGTATATATATACATGTATACATATGTATGTATGTGTATATATATACATATATACATATATATGTGTGTACAGTGACAGGGAGAGAGGGGGAGAGAGAGAGAGGGAGAGAGAGAGAAGGAGAGAGAGAGAGAGAGAGAGAGAGAGAGAGCACAGGGTGAATTGGAGATGAAGGGATGATATCTAAAAAATAAAATTAAGGGGTGAGAGAGGATTATACTGGGAGAAGGAGAGAGGGAGAGGTAGAATGGGATAAATTATCTCCTATAAATTGCTTTTGAAACTCTTCATCTATAAAATGAGAATTACAATATGTGTAATGTCTAATTCATGGGGTTGTCAGTCTGAAATGTCAGGTATCATGGTGCTGGATATGGAGTTGGAATCTGGGTTCAAATCACAGTTTTGCCCCTACTTACCCATTTAATCCATATGTAAAATAGGCTATTCATAATGGCTTCTTTGGTCTCTTCCAGCTTTAACCTGCTTCATTCTGACTGGGCAATTTTGCCTCTCCTTAGGCAGTCTGTTATGCTGCCTTGCTCCTGGGGTCTCATCATACTGATGCTTAACAGTTCACATTCACAATTGGCACAGCCTGTTTCAGCTCAAGTGATCCACTAGCTGAAGCTTCATCAGCAGTAGGGATTCCAAGCATGGCCCACTATACCCAGCATATATCTTTATTCTTTTTTTGCTCTCATGGTTTCTGAGATCCCTAGGGGATTCCCACCACTAGTTTAGAAAATCTCTATCCTGATGAAAAAGGCAGTTTCACTCTACCCTACCTTTACAAACTTGGAAACTACTTTTCTGGAGCCAGCTGTGCTCCCCTGAGTGCTGGACAAAAATAATTTTGAAAGTGAATTATACTACTTCACAAAAAGTTTTTCCATCATATATTATCAGTTACCTCCATTTTTCAATCCATTTTCAAGAGCTGTTTGTTAAATAAAAACTTTCAAAAAATCATTGCTAATGTTTGTTAGTCTAGGGATCTAGGGCAATCAAAAATATTTCTAATACTAGTATTGCAAGATTCCATTGAAGCTGAATGACAATCTATGGGCTTTATCAATTAACTAGTTCATTCCATAAATAGAACTTAATCATAAACTACTTTAAATTGGTTTGATCATTTTACAAAAAAGACAACATATACCATAGGAAAACTAAATTGGTATATTTTATTTCTACAAAAAATGTATAAATATTTAAATTTACAGCAAAGATAATCATTATACCATTTAACTATTACAACATTTAAAATGTGTAATTTTTATGCACAATCTACTTTTATAAATTTATGAGAGTCATGTCTCAAGCATGTATTCAGGAAGTTTTAGAAATGATTTCTTAAAGATGCATCAATCCTGGCTGAATAAAGGGGCCAGAGATCATATCTCCTTTTTAGCTGTCAGCAAGAAAAAAGAATTAAATTTTGGCTGACCAAGTGAAATAGACAATGTAATTCTCTCTTTGCAATCACCATAGACAAAAGTTTAATAAGTTTTCCCCCTAATTCATGGGAACCTGACTGAAATGATAACCTAACATTTCTAGCAAAAACCTGGTAACATTGGTCAAGTATGACATCATTACTATAAAGATGGTCTTTGTCTCAAAAAGAAATTAAGTAACAAAGCTGCCCTGAATCAGAAGGAGATTTGCTTTTTGTTTCTTTACAGTGAAAATTTCCTGGAGAAGTTGTTGAACATTAAAAAACAGACATTGGACACTAAAATTCACACAACCTAATTCAAACACACCCCTGGTGTTCATTCAACACCTCAAGATCATAGTAGCTTTTATTTACTAGCAGATTAAACATGGTGTAGTCACACCAGATGTGTTCAGAAACTGTACAGCAGAACAGCCCATTTTTATCTATTCCATATAATGATTTACAGGTGAAATAAAGATGGATACTGGGTGCCACCTGGGCAGAATCCTGACGCCAAAGCTCTTGCAAAATTAATGGAATTCTTGCTATCCACTGAATTAAAATTACATTAGAGGTAAGAGGTATGCTGAAAAAGGACTGTTAGATGGTAATATTTATTCTTTAATTCCTTACATTTCCTAAATTCTGTGCACTTGTGAAAGTAGTATACCTAATATATATGCTTCTATACTTAAAACATTTCTGTAGGAGTTGCCTTATATGAGAACAGATCCATAGGCTTATAAATTTAGTTATCAATAAATGAGACAGAATCAAAATTTCTGTTACCAGGTAAGATCTTTGTAAAGTGCAGAAAATAGAATGTAGGTTAAGAGTAATTACTTCTCCATCTTAAAACTGTCATTGGGATAGTTTATATATACAGACATATATGTGTGTATTGATATATGTGTGTATATATGTGTGTTTCACATGTATATGTGTATATATGTATATGTGTTTATGTATCCATGTACATATATGCCTCAAAAGATTTAGAAATGTAAGAAACCTTTGACACTATCTAGTCCAATCTCCTTAATTTCCAGGTGGGAAGACTAGAATGGGGAAAATAAAGTGACTTGCTCATGGATGTAAAAGAGCCAGGATTGAAATCTCATGTGTCCAGCTCCAGTCAAATGCTTTTATCCATGGTACCTTGTTCCTTCCGCACTTACCACACTGTACCTTTTTTTTATGCTGGACCCAGAAAACATAGCCAAATTTAACTGACTCAAATATTCCATGAGTCTGATATAGCATGAGCAGTCTACCGAGCTCCATAGACACAACAGTCTTTGAGAATCCATCAAAACCTTTTCAAAAGCTATTGGAAGCTGGATTCAACAAGAGTTCATAGAAATAATTTTCCTGTCTTGGTTGCAAGCAAGTAAGCACAGGCTAATTTTCACCTGGATTCCAGTGAAGAAAACAATAGTTGTGGAGGACCAGAATACACTTTTCCAGGGAGTTTCTTTTCAAGAAACCTAGTTCATACTATAGAAATAGAATGTTCTTTAACAGAATTTAATTGACCATCTATCCTCTTCAAAAAAGAGAGACTCATAACTTGTTTTCCAGGTTTAAGAATATGACATTGTTTTATGATTTTTAAGAGTTATTATTAGTTTAGATAGCAAGAATTTAAATACCTCTGAAGCATCACAATAATAATAACTAAGGTATTTTTCTGCCTTTCCCCTTTTTGGTTTAGATTTCTGATTGCTTGTTAAAGTCAGATGGTAGAATACAAAATGATTTAGGAGCCAGAACACCTAGGTTCCCATAATATACACAACCCTTATATGACATTAGGCAAGTCACCAAGTTTTTGGATGTCAATTTTCTCATCTGTAAAATTAAGAGGATGGGCTAAATGGTGTCTGAGTTTCCTCCCATCTATCTCTGGTTCTGGTTGTCCCTAAGAAGGTACATTATAGCAGTGATGTGAGATTGAAAATGCCTTCCTTATTTTTTTTAGAAATTAAAAAAAAAAACTCTGAATGTTAGATGTATTATTAATTGGCAATCAGGACAAAACTCCAAAGTTAAAAATTCTTCTATTGGTATAATGTAGCAGCAGAGATAAAAAAAATGATGTTCACTTAAAAAGTCTTATTTCATTTTTAAAAGAAAAGTTCACTATCATAAAGATAAAAATCTTTTCTATTTTATTATATGGAGTTCCTTGTAAAGGAATTATCTGTTCTTGAGACCAAAGGGAATCTAGTCCAAATAAAATGCTCTGAAATTTGGCTTTAAAATGTGAATGTGTATGAGGTAAAAGTTCATAGAACTCTTTTTAAACAATTTACTGATCATATTTAACTTGATTCCATTTGAAGTTCAAAGGGTATGACTTCAGGTGTTCTAGAAGGATTGCATGAGGTCAAAGTATTGTCAATGTCACCTTTCTTTTTTCAGGTCCCCACCTCTTTGGCATGGGTCCCTAGACTTAAAGACCCTTTGAAAATGAATCATGACCATTGATTCTTAATGTTAGATTCTACCAAGAAGCCTATTTTTAGCTTTATGCTGTTATTCAATGATGTTAGATGACATAAAAATATCTTCTAGCATTATGGACTTGTCTAAAATACCTGTTTATTCTTATTTGAGTCATACACATGTCTAAATAAATGAGAAGCAGGAGTAAATTAAACATAATTTCAAGTCAATCCAGTCACCAGAGTGATTTCTTTATTTGCTTCAGTCTTCTCTGATATGTTTAAAATGCAATTTTGATTCCCACCCCACCCCCAATTTGGCCATAAATGATCTATGAAGTATGTAAATCCCAGTGGCAAGACATGAAAAGTAAAAAAAAAATCAGGTACCATGCCACAGGATTATTATGCAATTAAACATCCAACCAATGACCTATTTTCTTGGCAATGTATATGATATTTTAATGCAATGAGCACTAATAGGGAGAACTGGTTGTAAAAAAAAAGAGGTTTTGAATTCACAGCCTCCCTAATGTGCAGAGAAGTATGACATGCAGGGACACTATGCCCTGTGCAAATCCAGGCCACATAGTCTAGAAAGAGGGGTGGCAGATGGCAGGTAGTTAGGGGTAAGAGAAGAAGCAAAATTCAATAAGCAAAGTCCATGCTTCCTTTGGCTGGCAGTTATGCTGCAGGGGATACTTCTAAATTTTCTAATCACTTAGAATTGATTAGATCATTTCCCTGGTGAAGAAGATTTCTGTGAGTAAAAAGAGAATCCTCATAGTTGTTATTAATTATTTCCCCTGTTTATGATATATCACGTCCTTGGTTGTGATGAATGGAAATTGTTGCAGAAATCATTGATAATCATAATTGTCCTAGTCCTATGCTAGCATCCTCTTTTCCATTATTGCATGTGCAAAGTGAAGAATTTAGGACAATAGTAGTGTTGAAAAGCTGATGGAAGAGCCCCACATCTTATGCTTCTTTTGTACTGCACTGAATGCTTTCTTTCCTGTCTTCACTACCTATTTACCTCAAGTTGCTATGTGTACTTCCATTTAATGAAAGGAGCACCCTCAGAAAGTCTCCACAGGTAAAAGAATGTTCAGAATTACAAAACACAAGTATATAGGTGCACAAATATACTAGGAAAAATCTGTCTTTTTCTCCATAATTCTCTGGTTTCCCATATCTCCTGGCCTACTGATTGCCAATACTATTTTATACATAAAGACTTTCAGAAGGACAGAAGGCAGTGGGGATTGATCTAATGTTTTCAGGCCCATACTTCATAATGTGTAAAACACGAGTGCAGTGGAAGGTATTTAGGCTTTTACTACAGTCCTACACTGATTCCTCACTGCAATGTGGAGGTGACTCTTGTCCTCCATTTTGATGGTCTCTGTGCTGCTTGTCTAGCCTAGCCCACATGAGTTTAAAAAAGCTTGTTACTCAAAGGTTGACAACAAGGTGATTTTTGCAGTTGTTGTTGTTACAAGTTATGAAAAAATTACCCTCAATGATGTGGATTTCTTGAGGGTTACAAATGTTTCATTTTTGTCTTTGTATTCCTAGAAGCCAGCATGGTGTCTCTCCCATTGCTGATGCTAAATAACTGTTTTGTGAATTGAATTGACTTGCATTAACTAAGGTATTGAGGAGATTTGACCTGTATCATTAGAGAGAGCATAGCAAAAATGCAATCTATTATGAATTCTTTATGAGTAATATTTGGAAACATATGTTAAAATGGAAAATTCCTGTGGATTTATCAGTGGTAGAAGTGCATAACAATGGAATTTTGATGCTCCTCTATTTCCTTTTATAGGAAATCACATTAAAAGAGGAACAGTGACCTCTATGAAACCTTGCATTGCTAGAGAATTCAAAAGTGAGAGTTAGAATTCAATCTCTAATCTATCATGCTGAGTTTCTATACTGTACTACTGGGAGGCCACAGTATGTGAAACTTAGAGCAAAATGACCAGATGGCTTCAGTGTTCCTACATTTAGACACAAAAGCCAGTGATCAAAAGCTAAGACATCAACTCTGGCTAGTTCTTTGGAGTTTTACTCAACTTTGAAGTGATGGGATTAACTGGAGCTTGGATAAGTCACTCTTACCTGCTATGATACCTTTGACACAGGTTCATCAGCTTCTCTTCCACATCTTGTAGTTAAATTAATTTTAATTTTTAAAAAGCTTTTGCTATTAAAATTTGATTTGTTAAAACCAAGAACTGAGGATTTAAATGTTTTATAATTTCTTATTTTTCCTGGGCTAGAACATGAAACATTCATCATATATAGTGAATTTACTGCTCAGGTACCTCACTAATTTAATACTCTGCTGAGTCTTAAAAATAAAATAAAATACGAAATAGTAAATAATAGTCACTCCATGGTCCCATGAAGGACAATTAGGAATAGAGAAAGTTTATAAAACAATCAACATAATCGATTCTTCATAAAATTACTTTTGTAAGGCATTTTACAGTATGTCCCTTTTCAAGCAATATTTTGTGATATCACTAGAACAACCAAAAATAAAAATAAAAAAATCCAAACAAACCCTGTTAGATGAAGTTAAAAAGATATATATATATATATGTATATACATATATGTATGTATATATATATATACATATATGTATATATATATATATACATACATATATGTATATATCCCCAAACTCACTGTGGTATTTATAATAGCATCTATGATCTTTATAGCTTCTAAACTGTGCTTCCTTTGAACAGATATAAAAATTTCATAGGGGGCTACAGCAAACCTGTCCAGAGCAAGGGAAACAAACATAAAACCCCATGTCTGGTCATAGCAAAGGGCTTTTAAGCTTTTCATTTCCCAAGTGAATGATGCCTTCACCTGACTGAAACCATAGATAAAAGTGTCAATGGTCTTAAGGAAACATAGTGACACTCTTCTGACTTCAGGCACTCAAGGTCATGTTGCGGAGGAGCCACTGTTGGGATCGGCTTCCATTGCAGTCCTTCATGGTAGGTACCATTTTGTCATCTTCTGAAGGCTCATCAAGACACTGGTTGCTGTTGATGTGTCTCAATGTGAGTTTCTGAAAAATGTAAGCAAGGCACATTTATTTTAACATGTATGTCTGTATGCATCAGAAAATCATCAAACAATCATCAAACAAAACTCAACAGACCAGATCTAGCATTAATAATATCACATTTTTCCTAAGTATACAGTACAGGCTAACCTTGTGGCATATATTTTATAAAGAAAACTATACACATGTGATGACATTTGATTAATACTCTAGATTAGAGGCTCCCAATATGTGTGTGTGTGTGTGTATCTGTGATGGACCCCATTGGCAGTCTGGTGAAGACAATGGAACCATTCTCAGAATAATTTTAACTATTTATTTAAAATGCATAAAATAAAATTCATAGGATTATAAAGGAAACTAATTATATGGAAATTCAGTTATCAAAATATTAAAAATAAGTTAATAATATAGATGAGACTAAAAACTAGAGAAGTTTGATATGCTGGATAGAATACTATAGAGAAGAAAGAAGATTTGGGTTCAAGTCTTCTCTCTCATACTTATTGCTTGAATGATTGATTGTGGGCAAGTCACCTGACTTCTCTGAATCTCAGATTCATCACCTGTAGAAAAAAAAAGGCTAATAACAATTGTATTACCTCACAGAGTTAAAAAAGTGATATATGATGTATATCATTATTATTACTAGCTGCATGACTTTGGGAATGTCAGTTGATGTCTCAGGTTCCTCTCCTGTAAAATAAGACTTGTTCTACTTATCTCAAATAGTTGTGCCAAGATTAAACTGAAATAAAACATGTGGTTGTATGTTGTAAAACACTGAAGGACTATATAAATGAAAATAGAATCAATGAAATTGAGTAGTAGGGCTTTATTATTATTTTTTCACTTGCATTTATATATTGTATATTTAAAATATTAGCATATTCAACGGAAGATTTAAGTTAGAATCATCCAGGATGTGAGCAACATTGTAAAAGACCCATAAGGGAATTTTAACTGAGCAGTATATCCCAAGCTGACTCGAGTTGATGCTTTTCTTATGTATTAGTTGTTTGGTATCCTTTTGGTCAACTTGTAAAATATATCACTAGATTATACAGTAGGTACAAGATATTCTTAGTGGAGAGAGTATTTGATAAATAGCAGGCAAATACAAGTGCCTACCCAAAGAGTAGTTGACATTGACTAAAGGTTGCTGCAGCTAAGCTAGTTGCAGATAAACTAGCTCAGTATATCTGATACACACCATCACAGAAAGGAATAGTTTTCAACTCTGGAGTTAAGATAAGACTTATTTGGATGATGGAAATGCAAAAAGATCCAACATTGCCTTCAAGATTCAAACTCAATAAGAAATTTGGAGAATAGAAATCTGAGCCCAAAGTCAGAAGACCTGAGATCAGATTCAGCCTCAGACACATGCTAGTTGTGTTACTTTGGGCAAGTCACTTTACCTTTATTTGCCTCAGTTTCCTCAGCACCTATTCCCCATGATGTTGTTATGAAGATCAAATGAGATAATATTTATATAAAGTGCTTAGAATAGTGCCTGACACATAGAAGTCACCATGTAAATGCTAGATATTATCATTGTTATTATTATCATTAGTAATACATTCTATTTTATTCTGTTATAATATCAAAGACTTTAAAACACAGTACCTATATCAATAGGTAGTAAGGAGTTTTTGTTATACCATATAAAAGGAAATAAAAGTTATATGATCCAAAAACTTATGTTCTTTTACATTTGTACTTCTTTTTCCTATTTTAATCTTCAATAAGGGCCTTGGATTGAACATTGAAATATAGCCCTTTTGTTCTTTCAGACTTTACTGCCTATTCCCATATTTTCCTCACACAGTACCTACTATTGAAGAAGAATCCTTAGACATGTTTTCAACCTAAGACTTTGCTTAATGATTTATATGTGTGTGTATGTATGTATTTGTATACATACATACGTATATATTGTATACACACATACATATGAACACACATATATACACACATATGTGTGTGTTTGTAGGGCTACACTTCAGTCTAGTTTCATGGATAGTACCTAATATTCTGTTGTAACTCAGTACCCATAAACTGATAATACTTATTTTATGTTATCTACTCAGTTAAAGATAGGAAATTATATTGGAGGTATAAAAACTAACCATTTATCATTCACGCAAGTTTCATCTTGGATATGGTGGTGGTTGTTTTTATAAATTGCACATGAGAAATGGTGAAGACTAATTCTCTCATATGTTTTCAATTCTCTACTCCCTGTACTAGAAGAATACAGCTTTATCTCTTAGGTAGATTTGTCAAATAGCATAAATACTCCACTGGTTTATTGGCAACTAGCGTATGTCACAGTCATATTTTTCCATTTTCATTAGTCAATTCCTGTTCAGACTTTTCTTCCACCTCTAGGGCCTGGTAGCTGATGAAATAGTATCTCCACAGCATATGGGAGTAGATGGGATAGGAGACCTATCTTGTAGCAGAAGGGGTATGAATGTTGCTGTGGAATGGGATACAGTATTTCTACAGAGTATGGTTGCAGATAGGACACTTCACAGAGTGTTGCTCTGCTGCTATGGGGGTCACTGTCTTGATGAAAGACTTGCTAGTCTTTAAGAGAGTTTAACTCTCAAAGACTAAAACAAGAGCTCTCTTATTCTGTCAGAAAAAAAAATGACTTTTGGAACTGCCCTAGACCAAACTGTTCTAAGGAATGGAAACTCACCCATTTCCCTACAACCCTTCAGAACAGATGGGGATATAATGGAAAATGGAGGAAAAAGAAAATGGGGAGAGAAATATACATTGTGGGTTAAAAATAAAAGATTAAAAGAAGGCCTTTAGGGGAGTTTGGAGAATAAGACAGAGATTAGATGAGTACTTGGTAATGTTTTATACATGTAGAAGTTATTCCAATATCTTGAAACAAGGGACAAAATAGGGCATGTTACGTATGCCCATCATTTCAGTGTTCTTTAATAAAAGCAATGATTTATTAACAAAGGTCTTTGTTTTGTGTTGCTGAAAGTACTTTTCTTGTATATGCCTTAGATCAATTGCAGAAAGCTAGGAAAACAAAGCAGCTTGAGAAGCTATTCTACTGACTGCTTACATTAACATTTATTTAATTCAGTAAATAATTTCTCTTTATAGTTAGCCTGTTACTGGTCTTTTCAATTATCCCCAGACATATCTTCCATTATCATTTATTAGTAAAATCAAATAGCCTTTCAGTTTGATCATCTAACCATTAGTTTGGGTCAAAAATTTACTTTACACAATCCAGTCCAGAAACATTCCTTTAATGCTAAGGATCCTCTTTGTCCAAAATGTGCTTTACTATTTTCTGTCACCTCTTAGAATCCCTAGTTTCTTTTAATACTTAATTCAAGTTCTACCTCCTAATCAGTCCTCAACCCCTCAAGTTTTTAATTCTCTTTGCTCTGAAAGTACTTTTTATTTACTGATGGGTATCTATATTGGATACTTCAAGGAGATTATAAGCACCTTGAAGACAATGATTATTTCACTTTATTCTTGTTTTCTTAGTGCCTATCTCAGAAATTCGCAGTAGAGTAACCATTTAATAAATCTGGCTTTTATTGCCTACTATCTATTGAAATGTTTATTTTTAATTAATTAATTTAATATTCTATTTCCCCCAAATACATGTAAAATTAATTTTGAATATCCATGTCTTAAAACTTTAAATTCCAAATTCTCTCCTTTTCTCCCTTCCCATGTCCCTCATTGAAAAGGCAAGCAATTTGACATAGGTTAAACATGTGCAGTCATGCAAAACATATTTCTATTTAACAGATATCTTCCAGTCAAAAGAACCAAATATGTTGCTCAGGGAAAATTAAAAATAAAGTGCAACTAAACCTCTCTCCTAAAGACCATACATTAGTAGATTATTCTGAGTCTATGAATAAAGTACTGGAATCAAAAGAATCTCCTGCAAAAATAACCTTGTTGTGCAATTACTATCAATCAACATAATCTAGATATAGGAAATTAGAACCATTGTTCAAATGAACCAAACATCATAACCAGGAATGGCTGTTTTTTAAAAAGTTACTAAAAAATCACAGAACAGCAATGATACAATTCAGAATAAAATGTTTTATCAAATTCTTTGACACCACTTTTGATTATAGTTTTCTATATCAGCTAATGAATCACAAAAGAATAGGGAGAAATTATTCACCTTTAGTTTCCAGAATATAGAAAAATACAACCTAGCCAAACTTTAATTATGTACACTATCTAAATATTCACATTTTAAAATAGGTATTATAAACTCTCCATAATCTATAAGATGAGTCTGCATGAAAACAAGCAATTACTTCCCAAACAAAAACACTTTTCATTGGACACAACTATCTCTTATATATTTTCTCTTCATATTAAAATGTAAGCATTAAAAGACAGGGAGTATCTTCCTTTTGGTTTTGTATTCTTAAAGCTTAGCACAATGCTTGGCATATATACACACATATGTGTATATATGTATGCATATGTGTGTACACATATGCATATCTATATATAACTTAATAAATGCTTTTTAAAGCATTCATTCATTTTTCTGGGAAGTAAGTGGAAGAAAGATAATTATTATAATGTTTTCAAATGTCCAGATGTTTAGGGTTACTTAGAAAAACATTAAGAAATTTAATTGAACTTTTTTATTTTGACATGAAATTTTGTTTTGATAGAGACAGGAAATAGCATGGTGCAATGCAGTGGTGTCAAACTCAAATAGAACTGAGATGTTGGCCTCATGTTGACTTAGAAAACAACAAATGAACATTATCTACTTTAATCATATTTTATTTGTTTTGTTAAACATTTTCCAATTATAATTTAATCTGCAGGCAGCACTGGGAGTTTTGCAAAATACATATGAGTTTGACACCTCTGATGTAGTAGGTGACCAGCCTCTGTGTCAGGATATCATGGGTTCAAGTACTGCCTTGGATTAATATTGGCTGAGTGGCCATGGGCAAGTCACTCAATTTCTCATTGCTCTCCAAGACTATAAACTGAGAAGGTACCAATCTGTTTTTGTAGAGGAAGTTCATCACCTAGAGCTCCCTATACTGATGAAATTACAGGTCCTGGCAAAAAAGAAACACAAATGTAACCAACCTTAAAACATCTGTCATATTCCAAAACAATCTTCTGTAACAACTAAACATTTCTATTACATTTTATGGTTATGTATGTAATTATAGATAAATAATAAAACAGGTAAATAATTTTTATTACTGAAGTTAAATCACCAGAGAATAAACTACTACTGCTAAGTCAATGGAAATCTAAGAGGTACAAGAAAAAATACTGTCAGAAAATATCTCAAAATAAAGATTTTCCTCTAACCTCAAGTTTTGAGGAATTGCATAACATAAAGTCAAAACTTTAAATTATACATCATTTAATGTAGCCTACAATACTAACCTCTCATGATTGCTAGAGCTTGTAATCAAGAGGGCTGTAAAAAACTTTCCTCAAAACTTCCAATACTGTATAGTTTCTTAGCATCCACATTTGCAAAGGACTACCATTACACATTTCCACTGTGGTACTTTGGGAGCCATCAGTTAGTTTGCTCACTGTGAGACAACCCTGGGTAATTATGTGAAGCATTGTGTGGGTCTAAATGATAAAAGGAAGAAAGAATGAATGATGATAAAATAAAGTTTAAAAACAGTAACAAAAATCCTATGAAAACATGTATTTTTTCACTTGATAATATTTTATTTTTTCAATTACAAGATAGTTTTGCACATTCATTTTTGTAAGATTTTGGGTTCTCAGATTGGCTAATATGACAAAATGTAAAATGATAATATTGGAAAAGATGTGGGGAAATTGGAACATTAATGCATTGTTGGTGGAGTTGTGAACTGATCCAATCATTTTGGAGAGCAATTTGGAACTATGCCCAAAGGACTATAAAACTATGCATTTCTCTATAATCAATTGTGGTTTAGGGCATTTTTTTAAATATGAGGATAGATAGCTTTAATTTCTTCATCTGAAAACTGCCTGTTCAAATCCTTTGACCATTTATCAACTGGGGAATGACTTGTATTTTTATAATTGTAACACAGTTCTCTATATATTTGAGAAAGGAGGCCTTTGTCAGAAATACTGCTTGTAAAACTGTTTCCCAGCTTTCTGCTTTTCTTCTAATCATGGTTGCATTGGTTTTGTTTGCACATTTTTTAATCTAATGTAATCATAATGATCTATTTTGCATTTCATAATGTTTTCTAGTTCTCATTTGGTCATAGTTTCTTTCCTTCTCCATAGATCTGACAGGTAAACTGTTTCTTGCTTTCCTAATTTGCTTATAGTATCACTCTTTATGTCTAAATCATGCACCCATTTCAACCTTACCTTGGTATAGAATGCTGATCTATGCCTACTTTTTGCCATGCTATTTTCCAGCTTTCCCAGCAATTTTTTCCAAATAGCGAGTTCTTATCCCAGAAACTGGAGTCTTCAGGTATCAAAATTAGATTAATATGGCCACTTACAACTGTGTCTTGTGTACTCAACCTGTTCCACTGATCCATCACTCTGTTTCTCAGCCAGTAACAAACAGATTTGATGATTGCCACTTTCTAATATAGTTTTAGGTCTGGGATAGCTAAACCACCTTTCTTTGCATTTTTTCATTAATTCCTTTGATATTCTTGACCTTTTGTTCTTCCAGATGAATTTTATTATTTTTTTCTAGCTCTATAAAATATTTTTTGGTAGTTTGAGTGGTAAGGCACTGAATAAGTTCGTTAATTCAGGCAGAATTGCCATTTTTATTATATTAGCTCTGCCTACCCATGAGCAATTGATATTTTTCAATTATTTAGATCTGACTTTATTTGTGTGAAAAGTGTGTTTTGTAATTGTGTTCATAGAGTTCCCGAGTTTGTCTTGACAGGTAGACTCTCAAATATTTTATATTAGGTGCAGTTATTTTAAATGGAATTTCCCTTTCTATCTCTTGCTTCTGGACTTTGTTAGTAATACGTAGAAATGCCAATGATTTACATGAGCTAATTTTATATCCTGCAACATTGTTAAAGTTATTAATTATGTCAAGTAGTTTTTTAGTTGATTCTCTAAGAATACCATTATGTCATCTGCAAAGAGTGATAGTTTTGTTTCCTTATTGCCTTTTCTAATTCCTTCAATTTCTGTTTCTTCTCTTATTGCTAAAGCTAACATTTCTAGTACAATATTGAATAACAGTGCTGATAATGGGTATTTTTGTTTCACCCATGATTTTAATGGGAAGGTTTCTAGCTTATCCCCATTACATATAATGCTTTCTGCTGATTTTAGATAGATACTACTTATAATTTTAAGGAAAACTCCTTTTATTCCAATGCTTGCTAGTATTTTTAATAGCAATGGGTGCTGAATTTTTTCAAAGCTTTTTTATGCATCTATTAAGATAATTACATGATTTCTTTTAGTTTTTTATTGATATGATCAATTATGCTAGTAGTTTTCCTAATATTGAACCTGCCCTGCATTCCTGGTATAAATCTCATCTGGTCATAGTGTATTATCTTAATGATAAATTGCCATAATCTCTTTGGTAATATTTTATTTCCATTATCCATTATCCATTATCAATATTTATTAGGGAAATTGGTCTCTAATTTTATTCTCTGTTTTGGCTTTTCCTCCTTTAGGTAAAAGCATCATATTTGTATCATAAAAAGAATTTTGTAGGACTCCTTCTTTGCCTATTTTCCCAAATAGTATATATAGTATTGAAATTAATTATTCTTTAAATGTTTGGTAGAATTGACTTGTAAATTCATCTGGCCATGGAGATTTTTTCTTAGGGAGTTCATTGTTGGCTTGTTCAATTTTTTATTTCTAAAATGAGGCTAAGTATTTTTTTTCTTTTTTGGTTAATCTGTACAATTTATATATTTTATAAATATTCATCCATTTCACTAAGGTATTCAGATTTATTGGCATAAAGCTGGGCAAAGTAGTTCCTAATTATTGCTTTAAATTTCTCTTCATTGGTATGAATTCATCCTTTTTTTTTTGATACTGATAATCTGATTTTTCTTCTTTCTTTTTTTAAATCAAATTAACCAAAGATTTATCTATTTTATTGCTTTTTCATAAAACTAGCTCTTAGTTTTATTTATTAGTTTAACAGTTTTTTTTAAATTTCAATTTTATTAATTTCTCTTTTGATTTCAAGAATTTCTAATTTGGTATTTAATTGATTTCTTTCTAGCTTTTTTAGTTGCATGACCAATTCATTGATTTCCTCTTTCTCTATTTAATCAATGTAAACATTTAGACATATAAAATTTCCCCTAAGAACTGCTTTGGTTGCATCCTATAAGTTTTAGTATGTTGTCTCATTATTGTTTTTCTCTTTGATAAAAATAATGATTGCTTCTATGATTTGTTGTTTGACCCACTGATTCTTTAGGATTTTATATTTAGTTTCCAATTAATTTTTAGTCTATCTTTCCTTGGTCCTTTATTACATGTAATTTTTATTGCATCATGATCTGAAAATGATGCTTATATTATTTCTGCCTCTATGCATCTGATTGTGAGGTTTCTTAGCTAATACATGGTCAAATTTTTTGTAGGTACAAGGTATCACTGGACAAAAGATATTTTCCTTTTCCTCCCTATTCAATTTTCTACAGAGGTCTATTGTATCTAACTTGTTTTAAATTCTATTCACCTCCTTAACTTTTTTCTTGTTTTTTGTGGTTAGATTTATTTAGTTCTGAGAGAGGGAGGTTGAGGTCCCCCACTGTCTATTTCTTCCTTTAAGTCCTTTAACTTAACTTCTCCTCTTAAGAATTTGGATGCTATACCACTTGGTGCATATATATTTAGTATTGATATTACTTCTTTGTCTATGTTACCTTTTTTGCACAATATAGTTTCCTTCTTTATCTCTTTCAATCAGATCTATTTTCTCTTTTGCTTTGTCTGAGAACAGGATTGCTATCCCTGTTTTTTTTTTCAACTTCAGCTGAAGAGTAACATATTCTGCTTCAGACTTTTTCCTTTACTCTGTGTGTATCTCTCTGCTTCAAATGTGTTTCTTATAAACAACATATTGTAGGATTATGGTTTTTAATCAACTCTGCTATCTGCTTCCTCTTTATGGGAGAGCTCATCCCATTCACATTCAGAGTTATCATTACTAACTGTGTATTTCCTTCCATCCTATTTCCACCCCCCCATTTATACTTTTCTCTCTCCTTTCACTCTGTCCCACCTCACCAGTGTTTTGTTTCTGACCACCATCACCTTCAATCTGTCCTCCCTTCTTTCAGCCCTCAACTTTCCTTTCTCCTTTCTCTTCCTACTTCCCTGTAGGGTAAGATAAATTTCTATACCCAGCTGAGTATGTATGCTATTCCCTCTTTGATCCAAATCTAATGAGATTAAGGTTCAAAGGATGCTAACCTCCTCTCTTTTTTCCTTCTACTGTAATAGGTCTTTTGCACTTCTTAACATAATGTAATTTATCCTTTTCTGCCCACTTTCCTCTTCTTTCAGTACAATCTTTTTTACCCTTTATTTTTGTATCATCACATCACAGTCAACTTGTACTCACATCCTCCACCTTTGTATCAAGAGTTAGAAGTATCATCATCCCATGTTGAGATATAAACAGTTTAATTTTATTAAATAACATGTTTTATTTTTCTTTCCTGTTTACCTTTTAACTCTTCTCTTGAGTCTTGTGTTTGAAGATCAGATTTTCTTTTCAGCTCTGGTCTTTTCATCAAGACAGCTAAGAAGTCCCCTTTTTTGTTGAATGTCCATCTTCTTCCCTGAAAGATTATGCTCAATTTTGCATTGGTAGATGATTTGGGGTTGCAATCCAAGCTCCTTTGCTTTATGGAATATCATATTCCAAGCCTTCTGATTTGTAATGTAGAAGCTGCTAAGTCCTATGTAATCCTGACTGTGGCTCCTTGATACTTGAATTGTTTCTTTCTGACTGCAGCAGTATTTTCTCCTTGTCCTGATAATTCTGGGATCTGGCTACAATATTCCTTGGAGTTTTCATTTTGTAATCTCATTTTGGAAGAGTTCAGTGGATTCTTTCAATGACTCTTTTACTCTCTGTTTCTAGGGTGTTCAGGGCAGTTTTCCTTCATAATTTCTTGAAAGATTCTGTCCAAGATCTTTTTTTTTATCATGGCTTTCAGGTAGTCCAATAATTCTTAAATAATCTCTTCTGGATCTATTTTCCAGGTCAGTTATTTTTCCAGTGAGGTATTTTACATTTTCTTCTATTTTTTTATCCTTTAGATTTTGTTTGACAGATTCTTGATATCTCATAGAATCATTACCTTCCACGTGCTTAATTCTAATTTTTAAGAAATTATTTTCTTCAGCTAGATTTTGTACTTCCTTTTCCATTTGACCAATTCTACTTTTAATGGAGTTGTCTTCAGTGGATGTTTTTCCCAGTTTTCCAATTCTATTTTTTTAAGGAGTTGCTTTCTTCAGTCAATTTATTTTGCTTCCTTTTCCAACTGTTGACTTTTTTTGTCATAATTCTCTTGTGTAACTCTTATTTCTTTTCCCATTTTTTTCTTGATCTTAAAAATCCTTTTTGAGCTCTTCCAAGAGGACTTTTTGGCTTAAGGCCAATTTATATTCCCTTTTGAGGCTTCACATGTAGGTATTTTGGCATTGCTGATCCTTTCTGAGTTTGTATTTTGATTTTCCCTGTCACCATAGTAGCTTTCTATGTCCAGGGATCTTTTTGGAATTTTGCTCATTTTAAAAAGTTGAGCTCTGCTCCTGAGACATAGGGGGCACTGTCCCATGCTTCTTGTGCTGGTGGTGGGGGCAAGGATCTGGTCACTGTCTTTCCCCACTGAGACTTCTGGGGCTGTCAGCTGGCCCACTACTCTGGGGTAGTCTGCCTAGTTGCACATATTGTGCCTTGGGTTCTGGGGCTGGGAATTTGCCTTCTGCTCTGGGACTGGAGGCCTCATAGTTAAGCTGCTCTTGTACTAGCCTGATGAGCCAGGACTGAGTGGTTTTGGTTGTTGATCTATGCTGTGGCTAAGAGCCTTCAGCTGGCTTGCCAGCATGCCATCTGCACTGGACTTAACTCCCCTTTTACCCAAGTAAGACAGGTCTTTCCTGAAGTTCTTCCTAGTTATCTTTAGCTGGAAAATTGTTTCACTCCATTTTTTTTTTGAGGCTTCTGTCACTTCAGAATGTATTTAGAGGCTTGATTTAATATTGTTTCTGAGGGAAACTGGGGAGAGCTCAGGCAACTTCCTGGTTTCTCTGTGCCATATTGACTCCACCTTCACATGTAATACTTTTACTGGACAAAATGGAATACATTTTTAATATTAATCACAGCTATGTATTTATGAGCAAAAAAGGATTACTCAATTTCAATAGTAACAGTACCTAGTAGCCAAATATGATTGAGTATGTGTAAATATCCAACTTTATAGCTCTTTCTCTCTCTCTCTCTCTCATCTCTCTTTCCATTGAGGTGGGGGAGGTTGTGATTTTGTTACTATGGGAACTCCCAGATGAAGAAACTTTCATTATTAGTGCAGATCAGTACTTATAGTCTTAGAAAGTTGCCAAACATGATGAGAAGTGAAACTGCTTATCAATGGTCACACAGGTAGTATATGTCAGAAGCAGTCACTGAACCCATGTCTTCTTCATTTTTAGGCTGACATTCTCCACACTACACAATCTTTCATCTTGATAAAAAGGCCATAGAAAGTTATGATCTGCAATGCTACAGGATAGAGTTGTACCAATATCCATGACAAAAAAAAATGAATTCAAAGTCAAATGAATGGTTTTGTTGGAAGAGCATCAAAATGATTGCTTTGCTATGGAAACCAAAGTTGTCCCCTGAGGTCTTTTTTGTCTCTAGTACAATTTTTGTATTGACATAGCTGAATAGCCTAGTGTAGTGGTGTCAAAATTAAATGGAAACAGGAACTACTGAACATTACAAAATTGATTCCTGCAGGTGCATACTGATGTAGAAAACCACATGTTAACACTGATCATATATTTTTATTTGTTTTGTAAATATTTCCCAATTACATTTTAATCCAGTAGGTCACATTTGGGTGTGTTGCAGGCCACAGTGCAGCCCTTGGCTAGACATATCTAGTCTAGTGGACTGCATAGAAAACCTGGATTCTCAAATTTGCCTCACAACTTACTAGCTCTCCTACCCTTTCTAAACCACAGCTTCTCCACCTGTACAATAGGGGACATTGGGATTTGTTGTTCAGTTGCCTGACTTTTTGTGACCTCATTTGGGGTTTTCTTGGCAAATATACTGGAGTGGTTTGTAATTTCCTTCTACAGCTCATTTTACCTATGAGGAAACTGAGGCAAAAAGGGTTAAATGATTTGCCCACACAGCTAGTAAGTGTCTGAGGCAAGATTTAAATTCAGGTCTTACTGACTCCAGACCCAGCACTCTATTCACTACCGCAGTTGAGACATTGGGATACATAATCTCTAAAGTCCTTTACACTCCTCAACTTTCAAATTCCATTTACAAAGATCTCCTCTGGGGGAGTCTGCCTATTCTTGGCATGTGAATTCCTATACTAGGCAATTTTAGCCAACAAAAAATGCCACTTAACTGGGATGAGAGCAAGAAAAAAAGTCATGATTTCATTATCTTAAATTGATTGGATCTTTGATTCTAAGTGAAAAATACACAATAACAAAACATGGGATTGGATAGAATTTGTTGAATGGGAAATTATACTTTTTGGACATCTGGATGGTTTTTATTCACTTACTACAAATTCTCTTGCATCTAGTAACTATTTAACAAATTCTTTTTGAGTGAAGGCTATCTACAGGAATTCTTTATTCAATGTTTCTTCACATAGTTTAGGAAAGACAATGTTGATATGTAAAGGTTCATACCTAGAGCTACAGAGCCAAGATTGGTACAGGGGGAAACAAGGTGCTAAACTATCATAGGACAGGCAAGACTGTACATAGCCATTTTCTTTATGTAATAAAATTTAAGTTGTATCTAAAAGATTCACAATGTTTGTGCATTTTAAGTTGTGTCTATATGATACCAAATACATAAAAATTGAAATGAAAAACTTGATTAATAACACAAACATATAGAAGAAAAATCACATTTTTAAAAGTAACTTTTTAGTTTTAATCTTTTTTTTCTAGCAAATGGAAACAAAAACTAAGTGTACTAATCAGTGATCATAAAAAGTCATTCAATGTTTATCAATGCTAGTAAAAGTTTCAGAAGTTGAGAAAATGACTTTCTCTCCTCATCTTAAATGAGGCATCAGGGTATAATTCTTTAAGTGGGAGAAGCCTCTGGAGGAAGGCTTTAGCTGCATAATGACTGGATAATAAAGTCCATTGGCATCTTTACTGCTACTACAAAGTAAACGTTGAAGTAGGTTATTCCTGAAGAGCCAACAGATGTACACTAGAGTGTATTCCTTCCGGTAAAAGCAAAGGCTTACTTTTTCCTAGAATTGTAATGAGGTTGGCGTCTAAATAGTGCAATTCTTTCTCCTATCCAAGGCTTTCTCAAGAGGGTAATTACTGGCAGACACTTGCTCTGACCGCAATAGACTGATTCAGTTCACCTGGAGGCAACAAAACTACTTTTCTTACTGTATTCAACACTGAGCAATCTATTTGTGCACAAACAAGGGGAGAAACTAGCTCATAAATACCTTTTAAAGAGACAGACTGCCTGGGAAAAAGCAAGGATGAATCTGAGGCTAGTGTCAACTACACATCTCTTCATACAATGGTTAAAAGAATATTTTTGTGCTGTGACACATAAATGTCTCAATGATTGCTTTTGAGCCACAGTTTTTACTAATCTAAGAATAATAGGAGTATAGACTCAAAACTAGAAAGGTATTTGGAGTTCATATAATCCAATCTCTCATTTTACTGATGATGAAATGAGGCCCAGAGGGGCTTGGGAGATTTATCCAAGATCACACAGGTAGTAAGTGGCAAAGAAGATATCTGAACATTGGTTCTCTAGCTCTATATATCCCATCTACTTCTCATTGCTATTGTTGATATAATGTATATATGGACATTAGGAGACCAGTGTGAATGCTTTAATTTCTACCTGAAAATTTAAAGAGATTTCCAGTTCAGAACTCATGATATTACAGATTATAGTGCCTGAGGAATCATTCTCTATTACTATCAATCAGATCAACATATTGTCATTATGGACCTATTGTAAGGAAAACACTATATGAGGTGCTAGAGATATGAATATGAAATGGAAATAGCTCCTGCTTTCTAGGAGCTGAGTTTTTATTGGGAGATAATTAGGTCATGGCAATTAGGAAAGACAACTTATGATCCACATCCTTATGTGATTGTCAATTATCTGTCCCATGTTGCATGTCATCTTTACATGCTTAGCACTTTACAAATAAATCTTACATAAGCAACCACAAGTCTAAAATTTATTTATATGGTATTGTATATAGCACAAACAATATGAGTACTTAAGAACAAATATAATGATATTTCATTGTCAATAATAGTATAAGCATATATCACATAATAATTTGGAACAAAGAAGAAGACATGCTGTGTATTATGGTAACATTCACTATAAAGGCTTGTTGTGAGGACCAAATAAGATGAGGTGCATAAAACACTTAAGAAATATTAAGGCTCTTTGTAAATATTTTCTGAAAATATTATTGTGTTGTTATTGTACTATGTGCATTTAAAGGTCAAACCATGGGTGTTGAACCTGCGGCCTTGAGGCAACATGGAGCTCTCTAGGCCCTCAAGTGCAGTCCTTTGACTGAATCCAAATGCAGGACATACTTGAGGACCTAGAGGGCCCCATATGGCCTCAAGGCTGCAGGTTCTCCACCCCTACACAAAGCCATTAAAAGTATTTCTAGTATTTTCTAAATTACATATTTTGACTGCTTCAATTTTCTCATGTCAAGGTAGAATAAATTATCCAGTATACAAGAATCATCTATTTATAATTATTGATTGTGTCATATTTATTTTATTAATTTTAGTATATACCTTTTTCCTTAAAATATACTTTTCCTCAGTGAATATCACTTTAATAACAGGATCCCTGGTATCATTAAATATTTTATTTTATGTGATTTTTGAAAATACTTATGGAAATGTTATTTTCCTGGCATAAAAAGAATAATTTGGTTCCAAGATGGACATATCAGATAAAACATAGGACTTTAGTCATGGGATTTGACTTAAATCCAGTTCCAATACTTAATAGTTACATAACGTAAGTCATATCATTTAAAAACTTGGTCTCAGTTTCCTTATCTGTAAAATGAGGAAAATAATACCTGAATTAGCTAATTCATTGATATATGAGAAAAGTGCTTTGAAAAACTTCATTTTTCCTCTTATTTTATTCTTCTGAATTACATGTAAATTTTGACATGTATTTTTTTAATTAAGTTCCAGATTCTTTCTTTCCCTCCCCACTTACTCAATTCTCTGAGAAGGCAAACAATTTGGTACAGATAATACATGTGAAGTTCTGTAAAATATATTTCCATATTAACCATGTTGCAAAAAAGTATACCAAAATACCCCAGGAAAAATAAAGAACATTTAAAAAATGTATGTTTTAACTTGCATTCAGACTCTCTTTCTCTGGAGGTGGATAATGTCTTGGATCATTACAATGTTCAGAAGAGCTAATTCACTGTTGATCATCATACAATATTGCTGTTACTGTGTACAATGTTCTTCGCATTCTGCTCACTTCACTTTGCATCAGTTTATGTAAGTCTTTTCCAATTTTTTCTGAAAGAATCCTGCTCATCATTTCTTACAGCACAATAATATTCCTTCACTATCATGTACTATCACTCATTCAGCCATTCCCTAATTGATGGGCATCCTCTCAGTTTGCAATTCTTTGCCACCACAAAAGAGTTGTTACAAATATCTTTTGTAAATAAAGGTCATTTTTATTTTTCTTTGGTCCCTTTGGGAGACAGGCCTAGTAGCGCTATTTCTGGTTCAAAGACTATGCATAGTTTTCTAACCCTTTAAAAATATTTCCTAATTGTTCTCCAGAATGGTTGGATTGGTTCACAACTCCACCAACAGTGCAATAGTGTCCCAATTTTCCCATATCACCTCCAACATTTGTCATTTTCCTTTTCTGTCATGCTAGCCAAATGATAGATGTGAGGTGGTACCTCATAGCTGTTTTAATTTTTATCATATGATTATAGACAGCTTTGATGTTTTCTTCTGAAAATTGCCTGTTCATACCCTTTGACCACCTATCCATTAGAGGATGACTTGTATTGTTACAAATTTCACTCATTTCTTTATATATTTGATAAACAAGGCTTTTATCAGAGAAACTTGGTATAAATCTCCCCCACCTACCCAGTGTCCTGATTTCTTCCAAATCTTTGCTGCATAGGTTTTGTTTTTCTGAATTTTTTTAATTTAATATCAAAATTACCCATTTTACATCCCATAGTGCTCTCTATCTTTTCTTTGATCATAAATTCTCCCTGTATCCATAGATCTGATATGTATAATTTCCCATGCTCCTCAAATTTGTTTATGATATCATCCATTATGTCTAAATCATGTACCCATTTTGACCTTATCTTGGTATACAGTGTGAGATTTTGGTATATACCTAGTTTCTGCCAAACTGCTTTCCAATTATCCCAGAAATCTTAATCAAATGGTAAGTTCTTGTCCCAAAAGCTTAGATCTTCAGGTTTTATCACACACTAGATTACTATGGTCATTTACTACTATATATTATGTGTCCAATTGTCTTTCACTGATCCACCATTCTATTTCTTAGCTAATAGCAGATTATTTTGATGATTACCAGTTTGTAATACACTTTGAAATCTGGTATTGCTAGGCCACCTTCCTTCACATTTTACCCTGTTGATTACCTTGATATTCTTGACCTTTTTTCCTACCAGGTGCATTCTGTTATAACTTTTCTAGTTCTTTATCACCTCTTAATTTTTTTTTAACCCATCCCATCATAAACAACTCAGACCCATGCTCTTTATCTATGTATACTCCTTCTAACTGCCATATTAGTGAAAAACTTCTTATGAGTTACATCTCCCTAAAAATTAAAAGTATCATCTTTCCATATACAAATGTAAATATTTTAGCCTTATTGAATCCTTTATTATTTCTCGTTTATGTTTACCTTTTTATGTTGCTCTTGATTCTTGTATTTGAAAGCCAATTTTTTTATTCAACTCTGACCTTTTCATGAAGAGTGCTCAAAAGTACTCTGTTTCAGTAAATATCCATTTTCCCTTGAAGGATTATACCCAGTTTTGCTGGGTAGATTATTCTTAGATATACTCCTACCTACTTTGCTTTCCTGAATATCATATTCTAAGACCCCTGCTTCTTCAATGTGGAAGCTGCTAAATCTTGTGTGATCCAGACTGCGACTCCATGATATTTGAATTATTTGTTTTTGGGTACTTGCAATATTTTCTTTTTGACCTGGAAGCTTAGACATTTGACCATAGTATTCCAGGGAGTTTCTATTTTGGGATCACTTTAAGAAAGTGATCAGTGGATTCTTTTGATTTCTATTTTACCTTCTTGTTCTAGGATTTCAGAGTAGTTTTCCTTTATATTTTCTTGAAATGTGATGTCAAAGTTCATTTTTTTGACTATGTCTTTCAGTAATTCTTAAATTCTCTCCCCTCAGTCTTTTTCCAGGTCAGTTGTCCTTTTCCATGAAATGTTTAACATTTTCTCCTACTTTTTTCATTCTTTTGACTTTTTTTTGGTATCTTCTGGAGTCATTAACTTCTACTTGACAATTCTAATTTTTAAGAAATTATTTTCTTCAGTGAGATTTTGTACTTCTTTTTCCATTTGACCAACTCTTTTTAAAGATTTCTTTTCTTCAGTTAACTGTGTGCCTCTTATTTATTTGACCAATTCTGCTTTCTAAGTAGTTCCCTTCAGTGGATTTTTGTGCCTTCTTTTACCATTAGGTAAACTTTGTTGTTTAGAGTTTATTTTCTTCATATTTTTTGCCTCTTTTACCAAGCTGTTGACTCTTGTTTCACAATTTTCTTCTATTACTTTCATTTCTTTTCCCAATTTTCCTCCACCTCTCTGATTTGATTTTTAAAATCCTTTTTGAGCTCTTCCAAAAATTCTTGTTATACTTGCATCCAATTCATGTTTTTCTTTGAGGCTTTGAATGTAGTTGTTTTGACATTGTTTTCCTCTTCTGAGTTTGTCTTTTGATCTTCCCTTTCACCAGAGTAGTTTTTTTATGGTCAGCTTCTTTTTGTTGTTATTTGCTCATTTTTCCAATCAATGTATTGACTTTGAACTTTATGTTAAAGTTAGGCTCTCTTCCTGGCATGGAGGGGACCACTCTCCCAAGCTTTAGGTTTTTATGTTGCTGTTTTCAGAGCTAGTTTTAAGGGTCTGTACATTTTTGGTGCTTCTGAGGTGGTATGATCATTGTGGTCACTGCTCTCTTGGCCTTTACTCTTGTGTTTGCTCAGGAAGAGATCTTGTTCCACTGTAGCTGCTAGCACCCTCCTCTTGGCCCTGAAACTAATCAGGTTCACTGCTTTCCTGCAATGAGTCTAGGATCCCTACTCTCTTTTGAGCAACCACAAGTGCTCTTCTCCACCCTGTTACTGTCACCAGGATACCTTCTTCCCTTGTAATCAATTCTCTTCACCCTTGAACTGCATTTGAGAAATTTGAGAAATTTGAGCTCTGAGTTCATTCAGAACTGCATTTGAGAAATGCAACAATGTCCTGAACCCAGTACCACCAAATGATCTTCTGTGATCTCTTTCTTATCAGTTATTCAACTCCTTTACTATATGTGGGCTGAAAGCTCCCCAAATTGCTGCTGTTGCAGCCACTGCCCCAAGGCCTGCTGATACTGTTTTGGTATAGCCTTCACTGTACTCTATGCCCAAACTTCATCCTGCTGAGACTGCCCTTTCCTATTGACTTCCTAAGTTGTCACCATCTAGAAAATTATTTAACCCCAATTTCTTGTTGCCTCTGTCTCTCTAAAATTCCTTTTAATGTGTAATTGGAGGATAATTTTGGAGAGATCAGGTGAGTTCCTGTCTCTATTCTGCCATCCTGACTCCACCTCTACTATGAAAAACTTTAAAAGAGAAAGGAAATGTTTATTATGATTTTTACAATTTGTATTGATTAATACTTTGACTTGTAGTCACATCAATTCAACATAGCTTGTGTTCAGGGAGTGGGGGTTGTCAGAAGCAAAGTAGATCAAAAGACATTTAACCTGAACCAAGGGCTTTTGCTGGCAGTTACGTATGGCTGTGGATCTGAGTCACTAAGGGCCTGAAAAAAGTTCTTGAAGCTATTTGTTAAAACTGTTGAGGCTCCTTCCCTGTGGGAAATTGACTAAATAGCTGCTACAATTCAATATAAAATCAGCAGATGTTAACTGAGAACAGTATATTATATAACCAGTCTGTGACAGTTCCATTTACTCTATGTATGTCTTGTTACAAGACACATATACATTTGTGGGTATATATGTACACATATAAACCTATATTGCATACACATATATACATATACACAGATATATGCATAAACAGATATGTACATACACACATACATATTTAATCTTGTTTCCACCATTAGAAAGTGAGTTCCATGAAGGCAAGGGCTATACTTTTGCTTTAAAAAAAAATTCCTGGTACTTTGCACTATTCTTGCTACAGAGTAAGTGTAATAAGTAAATATAAAATCTTGTTCACTAATGCAGGGACCCAAATGAGGTTAATGCAAAATTATAGATAACATTTTTCTTTTGGGGTTAGGGTAATCTTGATTCAAATCCCAATTCTGACACTTATTAAGGTTATGACCTGGTCAAGTAATTTAACCTCCACATACCTTAGGCAACTCCCTAGTATTTATCTACATGATCATAGATGAGGTGGCAATTTGTGTTGGAGGAGAGAGTTCCCACACTGACAAAATCACAAACCTTTCCATAGTAATTAAAAAATAATGAGACATCGATACCAAATATATTGATGTGTAAGGTACATTAGAAGTAGCTAATCATTTGTCAAAAAGCATATTTTTATATGCTTTTCTATTTTGTTGCTTAAAAATATGCATGCAAAAGTCTGTTTTCCCCAAAATATCAAAGTTTAGGATACCACTGAAGCCACTTGAAAGTGTGATAAAGAAGACAATTTTGTGATTTAAAATATTCTAGTTGGATAGAATTAGGTCATGTCAATGTAATCAGAAATACATCTTTAAAAGTTAAAAAGGGTATTTTTGGTTATTTCATTGAGGAGATGGACACTTCATTAAAATTATTGCATTGCTGATTTATATCACTTGCACAGGAATTAGTGATTGAGATAGTCTAATAAAAGCATTAAAGTAAAAAGCAATTGGCTCAGTGATTGCATATATTGTTGGTCAGAGAAAGAATAGGACTGGCCGGAGCTACTTAAATTAATAGCAAATCCTGTTTTCTTCTCTGCTCTTTAGTTGCATGACAAAACATGTAAAATATAGATTATTATAGTAAAATTTTTATTTCACACACTTAATCACATTCCTCCAACAGGATAATTGGCATATTCAGTAGAAGAAAAAAGGTGTGCTGAAAAATCTAATTGGAATTTTCATCCACAAATAGGCATTAAAATTCATCATTGAGTTGTCAGTATTCTCTCCAATAACAGATTCCACAACAGGTCACAACCACGACTACTATGAATAAAAATGTAGAAAGGTAAAGCTTTCCTAGGTCTATAGTCTTCTAGACTACAAGTCTACACATAAGTGAAATTAACTAAGATTTAATTGTCAGCTGGTTTAAGATCACTTACCTTAAAGTTATATTCCCATTTACCTGCATACTTACAGAAATAAAAGAAAAATGGAAAAAATTCGAACAATGACTAAATATGAGCTTCAAATGGGAATTTCAACAATCATTAAAATGTTTTTAATCATAATAGATATTTGAATTAAATAAAAAAACATTATATTGTCGAGGAAACTTCTTTGTTACAACTGGATTTCTGTACCAGATCCTCTCAATCTACTTTCTTTACCACATGAAAAACAAGGCTTATTTTTAGACTCTTTTTAAAAAATCTTGTTGCTTAGTGTTTGTTGAGTGTAAGTGTGCTGTACTAAATCCAGATCTTTGTACTGTACTGAGTTGCCTGGATGCTCACAAAGAAATGTCATTATCTGCAATTATTGCAGCAAAATATACGTTTCAAATGGGTTGGAACAGATTTCCACTCCTCTTCAAACTGAGAAAACAAGGAGTCCTCAACAGAATAGAACACTGGGAATGGCAGGCTCTCATTATAATCCAATACTCAACCTTACCCCATCTCAACTGCATTGGCCAATTTTTTTTTCTTTTTGGAATCCACATACACCATTCTAAGTTCCAGAGTAATAAGGCATGTAAAAGCATTTACTTTAGGTTTCAGAAAGATAAAAACCCCCCAGCATTATAACCTGCATATAAAATAGGAACTTTTCTAAAACTTTATTCCTCTTAATGGAACTAATAGTGGTCGGAGCTCAAAATGTTGAGGTTATTTTTTATTTTTCTTTCTCTCTCAACTGCTACTTTCAATTTCAAATAAGCTACCAAATTTTATTGATTTTTTCTCCTTAATATCTCTCAAATATGTCACAAAGAAAGGAGGCTATTTTAATAGCCTCCAAACTGACCTCTTTACCTCCACTATCTCCTCTTTCAAATTCATCTTCCATGCAGCTACCAAAAATAAGCCTTGTAATGCATTTATCTATATTGTTTTCCTATAGGACAAAATACAAACTCCTTAGCTTAACATTAAATACCAAGTGCAGTATTTATGCATTCATGTATTTGTTTTTGTCTATGTTTCCCTAGTTTGTGTCAGGACCTATGCTAGGCACTGGGCACTCAAAGACAAAAAAAACTAACCAATTCTTGCTCTCTGGAAGTTTGTATTCTACATTTCTGATGCTAAGGATAATCCTGAGTCTAAAATGAGAAAGGATCACTTATCAAAAGAATGTGTAAAGGAAACAAAGTGGTTTTGTGAATAAAACCCAAGGTGAGAGACAGATAGGACATCTGAGTTCCATGTAATTTTAAAAAATGCTTATGTTGTATACCACCAAATTGACCTTTTCAGTCTTATAAAACATTATTCTATTCATGCACTCTTAATTTCTGGCTAAATTGTACTATTAATTAGATTTAAAAATACCTATATGACATTTTCTTGGTTCTGTATATTCACAACATGCTTTGAATATGCTCCTCCACAACTCTACCTGTTTAAATATTTTTCTTTTTTCAAGATACAATTAAGGTGCCACATTCTCCATGAAACTTGCAGACTTCCTCCTGAATGTGATTACTTTCTCCCCAAATTTTCTTATAGAACTTTGTCTTATTTTCTCTTAATGGGAGTCTACCTTGTATACATGTTGAATCCTAATTATTTTGTTATAAGATAAAGTTAAGGGGTGGGTCTCTGTCTCTCCCTCTCTCTCTCTCTCTCCCTCTGCCACTTCCTCTCTTTCTCCCTTTTCTTATCCCTCCCCCTCTCCTCACTACTCTCTCTCATCATTGAATCCCCAGCACCTAGCATAGTTTATGTAGTAACCTCTAACAAATATTGAATGAAAATGAATTGAATATGGGATACTTCAGAACCCAGAATCTAAGAAATAAGGAGTCAAACTTTTTAGCTTTTTTACTGAAGATAAAGGTATGAATAAAGAGGAAAATCAGACATTTTAAAGTATGTTTCTAGCCAAATATTCATTCAGATATATTTAATTTAAAAAGAGATTCAATTAGATAAGCAGTTAATTATTTCATGAATATATACAACTGAAGTTTTAAAGAAATTAGGCCATATTGACAATGTGGTTTTGAAATTATTTACCTAAATAGAAAACATTTATTGTTGAACATTCTTCCAATTATTAAGACAAGGAAGCAACATAAGTAAGCAGAGTTTGGCAAGAAAAAGAAAAATCACTGAGTAAACCATTTCAAGCTTTGGTGAAATCCTTCTTTTGGAAAGTCATTAAGTCTCCATCAATTGTTGCAGTTGCAAGACTCCTACTAATGCCACTTTTCCAAACTCCTTTCAGATAAGTAGCCTTGGGTAATTCTAAGAATACAGAGATCTAAGGCAACTAACTGATTTCATGTGAACTTCCACAAACTCCCCTGAGGGAGCCCTGCCATGTTCCAGGGCTGGATGCAATCATCATAACACCACCTGCAAAAAGGAACATCTTGAGAAACTCATCAATCCATCTTCCATCTGAATGTGAACTTTATGTCCTCTAGGACAGTGACTGTCAAACTCCAATAGAAACAAATTATTGTGGCTGAATATTGATTTAGAACACCACAAAGTATTACCTATATTGTACTGTATATTTAGTTAGTTAGTTTCCAATTGCATTTTAATTTGGTTCAAGCTGTAATTTAGAGCTTTGCTACTAACTTGTGGTCTGCATCAAGTTGGACACCTCTAAGATATTGGTAAATACCTTTGGTAAGGACTGGTCTCCTTATTTTATGTCTTGCTTGTTATTGATATCTAGACTGTTAAACAAAGTTATCTTTCTGGTTGCATCTGTCAAGGAAACTTGTAAGAACTTAACGTCCACTTATTAAACATTTGTTATTGGAATAGAGTAGATGAATAAAAAAACATTTAATATATATGCCAAGCTGGGAATGAAAAAACAAAAGTAAAGGTAGTCACTCACCTCAAAGTGCTTGTTTTCAAATCTTAGGAGACACATATAGGGAATTGGTAACCAGAGAAGTGAATTTTGGTGAATAAAGCTACACAATGATGAGTAGAAAAATAGGAGAGTAGATCAACATACTCTTCCCAGAAGCAATGGCCATATTAACTTAATCTGGTTACAGAACTGGAAAGCAGGGGAATGAGGAGGGAGCCACACATGGTAGCAAAGCAATTGGAGAAAATATGGCAAAGGGACATAGAGAAATATTGTTGGAGTGGTTGGCCTGGGATAGTGGACCATAGACAAGAGTAATATGAATCAGGACCTTGGGGGTTCCAAATTGGGAGTCTTGTTATTGTTTGCTCTTCATTTTCAAAGAGGACCAATGATATCACAGGTGATACCTTGACTTGTGTGTAAATTGTATTTAAGTGAGATAAAGTTGCACAGGTTGTCAGCCTCACTATCTCTTCCTGAGTCATTGAAGTCCAATGGCAAAACAAAATTTAAGATGATTAGTAAAGATCTGGGATACTGTGGATGACCTTGGTATCTTTGATGTCGGATCATGTTCTGAGTACTCCCTAGCACATGCTTCAGCTGCCTTCATGGCCGTTCGAACACATTATTCTCATTCACCTGTTCTACTATGGAAAGTCTTCACATGCTTGGGGTAGACATCCCCCCAACTCACCAGCAGGTTTGAGGAATATTGGGTTACCTTCAACTTGGTTTAGTCCATCTGCCTAGATGTTTTTACCAGGGTGTGGCTGCTAAGGATACTACAGGTTTTTGGAGCCACAGGTGAGAGTTAGGTAAATCAGGTGGACACCAAAGGTGGATGAAAAAGACTCAGATAGCCCTCACACCAGAGGTGCTAGTCCTTCTAAACACCCCATACAAACCTGGGAGTCCTAGAGCTATAAGAATTAGGGTATATAGGCCATTGTCACTGGTCCTGATGGCATTTTGTTTTATTGAGGCCAAAGTCTGTTATAATCAATCTGTGATATGAGAGACAATGTGGCCCAGAGAGCTGGAACTGAGATCAGGAAGACCTTGTTTCAAGTCCTGCCTGTGACACATACTTGGTATATACAACCTGGTCATGTCACTTAACACCTCATTGTCCTCAAGCAACTCTCTTAGACAATTTATAGAACAGTTGCAGATCTGCATTGGTAAAGGGGATTTCTCTAGGAGGAGACTTCTATACCAATGAAATCACAGCTAGAGGCTATCCCTCTCCAACCTGTCAACAGTGGGGTTTAAAGTATGACTACAAAGACATGGTCTGCTATTGACAATTATCTGAAAAACTTGTTTTCATGTTTTCATCAGGAATATTTTTGGACAAGCTAATAGCAGAACAAGGATGAGACAAGATCAACCTAGCAATTATTCAAGGAAGAAGCCAAGGGGAAGGAGAATGAATATTGCCCAGATTGTGTCATTCATTTGGATGGGCCTCTCATAGAGTGAACCGTCTTTGACAAACACTGCAGATGGACAGTGAGCTAAACCCAGAGTTGAATAGAAGGAGGAGAGTGGGCTGGATTGGTTTTGGGAAACTGCAGTGCTTTCAATGATTCCAAACCACTGTCTGCCTCCAAAGTCCATTTTTTTAAAAACAACAGTGTTCTCTTTTAACACCAATATCAGCTGCTCATGTGCTACAGTATAAGAAAAAAAATTACTTGATCTCTTTTGTAGAAATAATAGTCACACACTATTTGATACATGATGATAAGTATATGTTTCTTTCAAGCAAAATTATTTACAAAATTATGCACTAAGGACATGTTTCATGAAGAATTGAGAAGGGAACAAGCAGGGTTTGTCAAGATGCTCCAGATAAAAGAAAAGTACAAGATCACTTGATAGATAACAATCAGAGAGATGATGTTGTTTGGCAATACTCTGAATATAAATTAAGCAAGATGTAAAATAAGTAGACAGAAACTTGTCAAAGATGTTTGCTGATGTAATGAAATAGTGCCCTGTGTTAATTTCAAAAGATAGAAGGTTTTTTTCCCTAGGATAATCAGATAGATGCTCCTATTTGGCATGACATTCTACCAATTTCATTGAGCTCTTAAACACTACAGATTCCACTCAAGAAATTTCATGACCACTCAAAAGACATAAGCCTAACAAACTATTTAGAAAATATCAAGTAGATGATGAATTTCCCAGATTGTGATATGCAATTGGATGAAAGACTATTGAATTAGTTTATTAATATATATTTTTGGATGTCAATGCAGATGGACAACATACTGGGTCAAAAATTATGCAGAAGGAAGACAGAGGGCTAGATGGCATTTAGAAAATTATAAGAATCTTTCAATGATGTGACACTACTCCCTGCTCCCAAAACTCATCTTCAACAACACCAATATTTTCCCTAGTGTTCTGATGTAATTACAGATCATGGAAAACTGTAATATCATATGACTCAAAATTTAAGGTGATAGGGCAAGGGGTAGATTTGTGGTTACTGCAAGTAGGCTACATTTTATCAGTGGTTATTAACATTTGGAGTGTCATGAAAAGACATTGTCAAGAATATACATGACTGGAAAATAAAGCATGTTGATCATACAGGAATTTTTATTGTTGTTCAGTTGTTTCAATTATGTCTGACTCTTCATGATCACATTTGGGGTTTTCTTGTCAAAGATACTGGGGTGGTTTGCCATTTCCTCCTTGAGATCATTTTACAGGTGAAAAAACTTAGGCAAACAGGGTTAAGTGATTTGGCCAGGTTCACACAGCTTGTAAGTGCCTAAGGCTGGATTTGAACTAAGTTCTTCCCAACTCCAAGCCCAGCACTCTATCCTCTGTGCAACCTAGCTACCCTACTCATATGACAATAGTGAGTAACATTTAGGCAACTTCAGTGTTTCATTGAAGAACATAATATCAAAAGTCTTCAAATGAATTAAATAGATCTTCTAAGGAGGATTTCTAGCATGGCCAAAAATTACAAAGGATAAGAAGACATGGATGAGTTATTTGCAATATTAGGGGGAGTGGTAATATCAACAAGATTGCAAAACCAGCAATATATCAAAACACCATATCCTAAAACACTAGCTATAATATATTTTTCTGAACCTTGCAGTAAAAATATTATTTGCTCACTTATCCTATCTACTTGATAACTAATACTAAGTTATTTAGGACTTGGGAATCTATAGATTAGAGCTAATAAACAATAACTAGTATTTCAGAAATGGAATAAGGTGAAGTGGAATGTTGAAATATATACACATCTCAGCCCAGATATTGCAAGAAAGGTAGGTAGGAGAGAAGATGTGTCTTCTTATAATGTGTCCTTTTATACTATTTTATAGGAATATCATTAGGAACTCTTTTTATACTATATGCTTTTTTAGAATAAAAATGGAGATTTTAGATAAACCAGAAAAAAATCTGTACTCAATAAAAAACAAAAAAGAAAAACAAGCCCAAGCTTTAGGATTGTATCCTTCCTTAGTATCCTTAACACCTTTTATTTTCCTCCCAGCAGGGCTAGACATCCATGAAAGAGCTCAGAGTTATCTATGTCTAAGCAGTGCATGGGCAGGAATTGAACAGAAAATAGAAAACAGTAGAATTAGGGGCTCAATTGTCATCTGCATTAAGAGTCAGATTCCATATCGAAAGGAATATAATGCAAGGATATTCAGCCTATCCAGTACTCATTAAGGATTTCCTGATGATGGTGGTGGTGGTGATGATGATGATGATGATGATGATGATGGCAATGATGATGAAGAGTAAAAAATTGAGAAAAGCAAGTATATAAAACAGAGACAATATGAAAGAAAAAAAGAGATTCTAGAATAGGAGGAGAAATTGGGTCAATGCATAGTGAAGTTATATTATTATTTTCTTTGATTCTATACATGATATAGGAACATTTAGTAGCTTAAAGGGATTATAAAGTTTCCTATATATTAGTTCAGATAACCGCCTATAGAAGCATAGTCAAATCACAAAAGAATTTAGGTAACCTCATCATTCCACTTTAAGACAACCCAGTACTAGTAAATTAAGATGACATTTATAAAAAGTTAAGAGCAGAAAAATCTTTAAAAATATAAACTTATCAACAATTCAAGGTCATTAAAGATCCAAATGCCTTTTAACCACAGGACTTTGGCCAACAGTTTAATGTAGATGAAAGCTTCTCCAGTATAATTTGCCCAATTCTGGTTTATTAGTATCCTGTAAAAGTAGAATTTATTTCTCTTTTTAGATAAATCACCAACCACTTAATTAAATAGAAAATTTAATATGGTAGAACTATTTATTTTGTAAGTAAAGAGAACTGAAAGAACCAAAGTAGTTTCTATTCAGAATCTTTAAATAAATAATATTTCTTTTTTATTAGCTCCATCTGATGGTGGATTTAGTTTTTACACATTGCTTGGCTATAAATTCCTCCACTGTAATTTTGTTAGATTTTTTTCCTTCTCTTTCTTTCTCCTTCTGTTCCTACCTTTCCCTCCCCTGACAATGATATATGTTTTAATGCAAAAGTCATGGTTGGTGGAAGTAAGGGACATTGATTGGCGATGGGATTAATTCTGAAAATTCTAAAATTTCAAGTATTATTTGTATGCTCAGTGCAACACAGAGGTTTACTTGAAGGTTAGGACACAGGACTTCCCCTTCTTGTTTTGCTCTCAGATAATAACAAATAAGCCTTCCTTTTGGTTTTCTTGTTTTTATTACTAAGTGCTACCAGGAAAAATAAATAACAGTTAAAATATAAAAGAGGAAAAAATTACAAAAATCTTAATGGTTAATCCTGGTCTTCTTACTGTTCCATGAACAAGACTCCATCTTCCAACTCTGGGCCTTTTCAGTTGCTGGCAGTGATGTCTGGAAATCTCTCCTTCCTCATCTCCATCTCCTGATGTCCAAATTTCAGTTAAAATCCCACCTTCTGCAAATAGCCTTTCCCAATCCTTAATTTTCATGACTTCTCTGTTATTTCTTATTCATCCTATATAGCTTGTTTGTACATAGTTTTCCCATGCTGCTTCCCTTATTATAATGTAAGTTCCTCAATGGCAAGGACTGTCTTTTGCCTTTGAATCTCCAAAATTAAGAGCCTGGCACTTAGTAGCTGTTTAATAAATGTTTATTAACTGATTGACTGATCTCAAATTCAAAGTACAGTGTATCTCAACAGTTATAAGTTTTAATAACTTCAGAGGCTAAATTATTTGAAAGTTCATATCAATTTATTTTAATATATAATTAGTTTTTTGAGTTTTGAATAATAAATTGTTACTTTTTTTTTGGTGAGGCATTCGGGGTTAAGTGACTTGCCCAAGGTCTCACAGCTAGTACATGTCAAATATTTGGTCTGAGGCCAGACTTAAACTCATGTCCTCCTGACTTCAGAGCCAATGCTCTATCCACTGCACCACCTAGCTGCCCCTAAATTGTTACTTTTAACAAGATAAGTTACCCTGCAATGATTCATTGCATGTACGACAGTTTCTGGATGATACTTTCTTAGACTAGTGGACTGATAGAGGAGGTCGTCTTGCTTGACAACTTTAGTCTATCTATCTTTATTATTATTATCTATCTCTAATTATTATTTAGTCTGATCTACCTCTATTAGGCTTTTTCTGGTGAGGTCACATCCACACTGTCATATATGCATCAACGCCTTGTCCTCTGGATAATTTTAAGACTTGGACTACAAATACAATGTTTTTAGTCATTGAGCAATGACTGACAAAAACTTTTACAAAATTTGAAAATCAACTAGAGTGACATATAGCACAAATTACTATTTTGAATTTTAATAAGAAAGACAATATTGTTTAAAAATTAAATAACTAAACTTTCAAAATATTAAGTAAGATTTCTATTAAAGTTTAAAACTGAAATAAGTCTCAGGAAAACCCTGCATAGTGAACTTGATCTGTATCTTACTGGATCCCTTTCATGCCTGATGGAAACCTTTCTTTTAGGTCTTGTCTTTGAAATTAGCTGGTCTGTGTGGGATAGATAGTGGATCAAATTTAGGTTTCTAGATAAAGAAGATTTAGTCAGAAAAGATTATAAGATGTTTGAGACTCTCTTAGAATTTCCTTTCAAACTTCCTCTAGTAAAGGACACCCAGGTTTAAAAGTAATTACTTTCTCTGGTCCTTCAGTAAGTCCTCTTCTTAGTTTTACAATGATGAGAGAATTTACCCACAGTCATGAAAGTATCTGGACTTATGGAAACCTTTACTTACTCTCTGAGTCCCTGAAGAAAAAAAAATTACCGTTTCTAGTCTTCAGAGATTCCTTTTATAGAAATTAGGCTTCCCTGTATAGATTTCAGATAGTTGTCTCCTGTATTCTCACAAAGTGCTCAATGGTTCTTGTCCCTAGAGTTCATTCTTGATACTATCTCCTGCCTATCTCTCATTATTAGCATCCTACAAAACCATTATCTGAATGTAATTACTGGGTCTACCAATTAGAGGAATATTTAGTTTCCTCATTTATCATTCTAGATTAGCATCTTGGTCACTTTCCCTGTGGAGGTCTAAAGAACCATGGTAATGAGGCTAAATTACTAAGATCCCATTTTCAAAGCCTCAGCTTCCCATGCTACTTTGAAGAAAAGTCCTACCACACTGACTTTCCTTTCCCTGTCCAAAGCTATAAGTACAGTAGAGATGCCTTGGAAATACAAGATAAATTTTGAATCCGGTGAACAATTGATAGAGTTCATTGGCCTTGATAATTTTTCTACTTATCTCCTTATATTCAGGTTAAGTCAGACTTACGGGCCCCTTCCTTAGGGAAGTTTTAGTTGACAGAAGGTAAATATACTTAAATATACCACAAAGAATAAGAGAACATTAAATCCACCAATAAATGAAAATTCACTTACAACCACAAAGGATGATATTGTTTATGAGTGTCCATATTCATAGTTGTATATCTATACATACATGTGTATGTGTATATATGCATACATGTTTTATATATATATGTATATACATATGTATGTATATATGTGTGTGTGTATTCCAGCCATGCATAAATGATAGCTTAAAGCAAATAGTTAATGCAATTCATTGATTGACTCATATATTTAAAATAATTAAAATTAAGTGTGTGACATACCTCAGCATCATATTCCCAGAGCTGATTTCCTCTCATGTGGTGACATTTTAACATGATAACAGGCCCACTGAGTCTAGAAACATCTAAGCAGAAATCATCAGTACGAATTTCCTTTTCAGCAGTGTATGAAAATACCTGTAGAAGTGAAATACAATTAAAAAGGAATTCAGATCTGAAACAGGTCACACCCAAATCTTCAGGTTAGTTAATGATCTACATTGTTTCTAATCCTATAGGGAATAATTTTAATGGGTTTATACCATTCAAAGACAGAATTTTGCTATGCTGTAACAGGAAAAATTAATTCTATGCCCATGAATCTGGGAAAAAAGATGTGTTGTGGCTAACACAAGTGATGGCAGTTTTCCATGGCCATTTCACTATCTTGATTTGCCATAGCCTAGTTAAGAAACCAGATCAATATTGACAATCATTTTGGATGCATCATGGTGATAAGTTCAACTGTGCTATGAACTATGAATACAGGGCTATGCTTTTTTTTTTTCACAGAGGGGGTGATACATTTAAATTATTTGAAAAAATTGTAGGGACTATGGTATTCTCTACACAAATATACTAGATTACTTGACCAAATGACAAACAATTAGTCAGCAAGCAATTATTAAAGCCTACTATATACAAAGCACTGTACCAGGCACTGGGGATAAAAATTCAATGAAAGAAACAGTTACTACTAGCAAAGAGATTACATTCTGTTGGGATATATTGTTACAGTGTCAGTATACAATCTCAATATTCCACAGAAGGTTATTAATTATCTTGAATTACTGAAGAAATGTCCCCAATAAGTATTTTTTAAATGGAGAGCTTGTTTTAAAAGATAAATAAGTAAACACTTATCAATTTCATATGACTTCAGAGAGAATTGTTTCATTGGTACTTAAACTGTCAAAGAACTAGCCTTTTCTTGGTTTGTGTGAAGATCTCTTAGAAGAGGATTTACACTTTTAATATGACAAAGTCTATTCTTTTTGTTTCTGGATTGAATCAATAATTTACTTATGGCATCCCTCGTTAATGTCTCATAAAGAATATGAAAATCATCATTAAAGCTGTGTCATTCTCATTAATTTTGATGTGTTTGCCTGTTTTTCACTGGCAGCTGGCATTCTCCAAGGCTCCCTGCTAGCTTGAGGATCACTGAGCTAACTGACCTTTCCAGTTTCACTCATTTATAAAATTCTATAATAATTTGCCTTTCTACTATCTGTCTGTCTGTCTGTCTCTCTCTCTCTCTCTCTATCTCTCTCTCTCTATCTGTCTATCCATATCTATCTCTCTATCTTCCTATCTATTCATCCACATAAACAATGTTGGGGGCAGTTACTGAGAATTTCTGCAAGGAATTATGTAACAGTAAAGGGGTAACACAGGCCAAGCACTAGGCCAATGATTGAAAATAAATATCAGTCAAACTAATATTGTACATCAAATTTCTCTGGTGAGGTTAGGAATCTCATTTGTTTTATGCTTAAATTAAAGAGCAAAGTGTGATTTTATCTATAACTTACTTAAATAATTAAATTAATTCAACAATTCAACCAACATTTACTATATACAAAACTGTAATTTATGTCAGAAATTGGAAAGAAAAAAAGAATAGTCTTTATCCTCAAGAAGCTTATATTCTAAATATGTACAAAATGCATACCTAGAATTTATAAATATATTTATTTCTTTTATTTCTTTTCTTTAAAGTACAGAATAAAGAAATAGTCTCATGTTTTGGTCTAGGTACTATGATTAGTCTAAATAGTTTTCTTCAGGGAATTTAGTTTTCCTGATTCTTAGTTTCTTCATTTATAGGTTGATGATAATATCATTCATATCTCCAAATGGAGATTCTGGGCTAAAAATGTAAAAGTTATAATAAAATAGTTTTGTAAAAGTCAAAGACAAATAAAATAATTATCATATATTTAAAATATAAGGCAGATACTAAAAATGGGATCCTACATTAATATTCACAAGTAATTGCTCCAAAATAGAGAACTATTAATTGAAGTGAACATTAGCAGTCTTAGAAAATTCAGCACAGAGAGATGTAAAGCAATCTGGCCCCATAGGACAATGAACATTTTTTAATTAAAATGAAAGGCTCATGATATTAAAATGGAATTGATTATAAATAGCAAAATATTGGGAAGCTACTAAGTCATATTCTGTGATTTTCACACTGGGAAAATAAAATGAAAAATATATTTACAAAACACCAAAAAGCTACAATCCAGTAATAGTGCTACACAAGCAAATTGATTTTCTAACCAATATTTTTTAAAAGACTATTGATGATGAAGTACTATCTCCCTGAATCCACATGAGAGACCTCTCTCATATACACAGGACTTACCTAAGTACATGAACTCATTAGGGGTAATCTACTAAGATCTTTCCCTGGTGTACTTTAGTAGTGCCAAGTAAAGACTGGCCCTGAATACTAATTAAGTAGTTCCCCAAATTACCCAATATTGGGGCAATTTTCTACACCCAAATATTTTAAAAGCATTACAGAATTTGTAATTTGTTGAGCAGTATGCATGCAGTATGCATACAAAATTGTGGCTCTGAGAAATTAATTTTATAAGCAAACCACATTTATAATGATGTGCCTTCTTATTACAAGTTTTTGGAGATCATATAGTTTAATTCACTCATTTTTAAGGTGCTAACACTGAGGCTGAAAGAGGCGCAAATTTGCATAAGGTCATACAAGCAGCAGAGGCAAAATTCAGTCCATGGTACTTTGATTCCAAACACAGTGGTCTATTCTACCATATTTGCTTCTCATCTCTTACTAGTTAACACTATCATTGTCACTGGATAAAGAGGTTCAGGACCAGCTTGTGCCAAGAATCAGGGTGCCTAAATATAACCACTGAATTAAATTATATTTTCATCCAACTTAATCACAGCTTTATGTCTAAACAACTGGATCAACAAGATAAGTTAATTAATTTAAGATGATTGAAAGTACTTTGATAACCCCCCACACACAGACAATTGTTTATCCATTTTTACAGTATTTTTAGTGACACTGATGAGGCTTTTATGTTAAAAATACAGCCATGTGTTGCAAATCAGAATTGTTCTAGATGAGATTATTCCCAATATCCCATCCTTAAAGAAGAATTCTGGAGAGGAATTGGGTATAGATAATGCCAGATGAAGTTCCAGATAGCTCCAAGAAGAGGAGATCATTCATACCCATTCCTCAGTTTTATGTCTCTTATCATCCTCACATCAAAAGTCAAACATAGTGCTAAAAATGTAGAAAAGAGGTAGTAAAATCATGGGTATGATAAAATTTCTCCCTACCATTGTTTTTTTCTGGTTCAAGGTAGAATATACCAAGTGTGATTGATTTTCCTTTCATATTAATTTCTTCTTCCCTCCTTCTTTTAGTTTCTGTCAATCAATTTTGCCTTGAAATACAAAGGGTAAAGGTTGGGGTAGTGTTAATGCAACTCCCATTGTTTCATAGTTGCATGGTCCATGGATTTTTCTGGTACAAAGGCCTTTTGAGGAAACACTAGCAGGATTCCTGAGAAATGCAACCTCCTAGTAAACTATTTCCTCAAATTCAGCCATACTGCCTCATGTACCTCCTTTGAGTCCTTTCTTTAGGTCTGGTCTAGGTCTATTGTTATGCATACCTGGTAAACATTTAAAATGTCAACAGTATAAGAAATAGCCCTCTTTGTAGCCAGTTCTTTAGCAAGCTTACTGAAAATATGGATTGGGAATCAGTTTTGTTTGATACTACTCATACTTTGTTTTCAAAATTATTGTAGAATTGAGAAACCAATGGGGACTTCCCGAGGGATAGACTCTGTGACCACTTGCAAGTCTTGATATGAATGGGGGGAAGGGGCATACCCGTCTACAGGATTTGGTGTCATGAACCATCACCAAGGATTGAGTGATGAGAACTCCTGTACCAGGAAGCTTGAAAGTTGTAGGAAGAAACTGTCCTGTTGTTGAACCTCCAAATAGATTTTGAGAAGCTGAAGGTAACAGTAAAGCACCACAATTAAATCTCTAAACAAATAGTACCTAAATCCTATTGTTAGATCTATTTGCCTGAGAAATAAAACCTGGAGCTGCTCCCAATACTTCAAAATAAGATGAACATATTTTGAATTTGAACAATTCAATATAAACAAATGCCTAGATTGTAATCATAACATAGTAATTGTGGGTCAGGCTTTTGGGAACATTGCTACCGGGTACTAAAAGTCTAAGTAATGCCTTTTTTTCCTGTTTGATGACCAAATAATGACCTTATACTCTGCCATGAGATATTTTTACCTGACATCCTTGTAAAGCAATGCAATTATTTCAATTTCATTCAACCCTTGAAGGGAAAAAAATCATTATTTTCTTTGTAATACTTTCCAGGTTTTTGCACTCATTTTCACCCCACTATCAGACTTCTTTATTTTACCAGGATAGGAACAATTAACTGAATTCTGTGATTGATACGGCTGTTGGTCCTTTCAGCTTCGTTTTCAGAGAATGCAGGCTCCCTCTACTGGCCACTGAATTCGGAATCACAACATCACAGAAATTCAGAGCTGTTGAAAGGGACTTTAGAAGTAAAATCCATACTGCACCTTAACAAGAATGCCAATTATAACACAAATGATTGGTAGTCATCCAACCTTATAGACCTGCAATGAGAAGCACCCACTACTTTTCAATACAGTCCACTCAGCTTTTATAAAGATGTATTAAGAATTCTCCCCTCTACTATCCCTTACATTAAGCCTGAATTTATCTCTTTAGAACACTCATTCCTTCTTATTCTGCCCTTTGGGGCCAAGCAGAAAAAAGTCTAAATATTTTATCACTGGGAAGCCTTCCAAATACCTGGAGAAAGTTATCATATTCTCCTTAAGCCTTTTCTTTTCAGGGCTAGCTGGCTTTAACTACTTAAATTGACTCTCATGAGGCAAGATATCCAGTCTTCTCATCATGTCTAAGATCTTCCAAAAAATGTGGTGCCCCAAATTTAATGCAATATTTTAGAACTACCTGATGATGGCATGGAAGTGCTTATGGTTTTTCCTCTTCATTACTTCCTTATTTTGTTCTTGTTTAAATAGGCAATACATCAGATCTATAGACTTGGGAGCATGGGGTGAGAGCAATTTGTCTGAAAATAATCTGGGGGTGTTAGAGTCTTGTTAGTTCAATTAGATAGCAGTGCCATAAAATAGCCAAAGTGGTAAGGCTAGGTCCCAACAATTAATCTGAATGATAAATCCTTTGAAGCAATGACATTATTTGAATTTGTATGCATATTTCCATTGGACTGGAACCAATGATGATATTTTACATAATTATAGCTTGGAATAGTGTGAATTCAAATACATTTGTCCATTCCAGGGGATTCATTATTTGCACTAATGGGAATGAGTTGCAATATCATTTCAGGATGCATGAAGGGAGGCACAACATCCAGGGCTAACGAGATAATGAGGTTAATTCTGGGGGCTGTGATCAGATATAGGGAGTGCTGGTTTTACTTGTGGGTGACACATTTTGAGAAGAACATTGAATACAAGTTAGAAAAGGACAGAAATTGTTTTATCTTTATCTTTGTGTCACTGTTGCCTAGCACAGTGCCTTGTACATAGTAGGCACTTAATATTTAATTGAATTGATAATTTGGAGCATATTAAGATCATGGTAGATCACTTGCAGAAGGAATTAGGAATGCTTACTATGGAGAAGAAAATATTTTGGGGATATACAACAGCTATTGTCAAGCATTGGAGGACCTATCATGTCAAAGAAAGATCAGAATTGTTTTGGATGGCTCTAGATAGCAGAACTTAGAGTGGTAAATGGAAGCTGAAAAGAGGCAGATTTGGGGCTGATGTAAGGGTGAAACATTTCCCAATATGTCCAGTGATTTAAAAATTACAATGTTTCCTTGTGAGGTAGTAGGTTCCTTCTCACTAGAGGTCTTCAAGCAGAAGCTGCGTAACTATTGTAGAAAAGGCTTATCATATCCTAATTGAATTATATGACTTCTGAGGTCCTTTGCAGCTCTGGGAATCTGGGATTTTGATGTGTCAGTAGTGCTATTGCTTCCATGGCCCTCACATGACACTTCTCTCTCTTTTTTAAATTGAATTTTATATTTTTTTTTAATTTCAAATTCTCTTCCTCTCTCCACTTAGACCCTCACCTATTGAGAAGGCAAGGATTACAATATCCATTATACATATGAAGTGAATAAAACCATATTTCCACATTAGTCATATTCTGAGAAAAAATGAAAAAGGAGAAAAATATGCTATAATCTGCACTCTGAGTCCATCAATTCTCTATCTGGAGGTGGATAACATTTTTGAGCATGAATCCTTTGGGGTTGTCTTGGATTATTATATTGATCAGAATTTCTAAGTCTTTCACCATTGATTATCTTTACAATATCACTGTACATTTTACTCCTGGTTCTTCTCACTGCACTTTGCATTAGTTCATACAAGTCTTCCCAAGTTTTTTTTTTTCTAAAACTGTCCCCTTGATCATTTCTTACAGAACAAGAGAATTCAATCTCATTCATATACCATAACTTATTCAGCCATTCTCCAATTAATAGACATCCCCAGAGTTTCCAATTCTTTGATACCACAAAAAAGCTTCTATTAATATTTTTACCACACTTTTATTTATTCCAAATAAGATGTTCCTTCCTCACCCTCATTCTAGATGAAGAAATCTTGAGGATGACAAAACATATAAATGTTCCATAGCTACAATTCAAAAAGTTTATTGGCTGATGCAATTTGCCTTGGGTGAAGAGCTGTAATATTTTTAAATCAGACTTTTGTTTTAAAAGTCATTTTCCTATTGAAAAGCCAAGATGGCAGAGTATAGACCAGGGCCCAGTAGAACGCTTCCAACATTCTCTCCCAAACAACTTTAAAACAATGACCTCAAATAAATTTTTAAACAGTACAGTCAACAAAAAGTCAAAAGGTCATATTTTTCCAGCCCAAGACAACTTATTAGATCTGCAGAAGAGGTCTGCAACACAAGTGTGAGTGTAGGCCTGTAGCATAACAGAAGTGCCAGTGGAAGGCCTTGAAGGCAGTTGTAACAGCAGCAGTAATTCAGGAGCTGTGAACCCAGTAACAATAAAGGTGTTGAGCAACTGGTCAGAGAGAAATTACAGGGGACTTTTTTGTTGACACTGAGTGAAATTGGTGCTGATTGGCAACTGTATCACTCATAAGTAGCTCTGGATCACAATTCAAGTATGGAGAGGTGCCTTGTGATCTGTCACCAGAGAGCAGAGACCCGAGTTATAGTTCCAGGGTCAAGAGGAAAGTTAATACTTTTTGGCTCCAAAAAAGCAGGGGACCTGGTCACAGTTTCAGGGCCAAGAGGAGCATTAATACTTGCAACTGCAAATGAGAATGGGCCCTTACAGTATAAAAACCAGAGCACAGATCAAGAGAACCGTGACCATACCTCTCCACAGCTCATACCATCTTGGAAGTACTGAAAACTTGCCAACCTCCAGAATTAACTCTGAAAACAGCAACACAAATAGCCTGAACCTTGTCATAGTGCCTCACCACATCCAGTCAATCAGAGACCAATTTTAACAAAAAAGTTCAATGTTAAGAAACAAACTGGGAAAATGAGCAAACAACAAAAATGTTTTTAAAAATCTACCATGGAGGCAGAGAAGACCAAGACATAAATTTAGAAGAAGAAAACAATGTGAAAACAGCTAGAAGCAAAAAAATCTCAAAAAAGGCTAATTGGATCCATTGCCAGAAAGAATTCCTGGAAGAGTTAAAGAAAGCAATAAAAGTGGTAGAAAAAAAATGGAAAAAGAAGTGAGAATGAGGCAAGAAAATTATTTTAAAAAAAGAATTAACAGTTTGGTAAAAAGACACAAAAAGATATTGAAGAAAATGTCACCTTAAAAATGAGAAATGATATAATGGCAAAAGAGGCACAAAAAGAACTGAAGAAAAGAACTCTATAAAAAATACAATTGTCCAAATGGGAAAAAAAAGTATGAAAATTCACTGAAGAAAATAATTCCTTAAAAATTAGAATTTGGCAAGTAGAAGCTAATGATTCCATGGGACTTTAAGAAACAATAAACAAAGTCAAAAGAATGAAAAAAATAAATAACATGAAATACATCATTGGAAAAATAACTGACAAAGAAAATATATTGAGAAGGGATAAATTAAGAATTATTGGACTATCTGAAAGCAATGATAAAAAAAAGCCTAGATATCATATTTCAATAACTTATAAATTAAAGTGACCTGATATTTTAGAGCCACAGGATAAAATGGAAATTGAGAAAATCCACTGCTCACTTTCTGATAGAGATTTTCAGGAAAGTTGTAACCAAATTGCAGAGTTCCCAGATCAAAGAGAAAATATTGCAAGCAACCAGAAAGAAACAAATCAAATATCAAGGAGAAAGAGTAAGGATCACACAAGATTTAACAGTTTTCATATCAAAGGAGAAGAGGACTTTGGGATATGATAGGCTAGAGGGCAAAGGAGCTAGGATTACAATCAAGAGTCACCTGCATAGCAAAACTAAGCATAACCCTTCAGGGGAAAAATGGATATTTAATAAAATAGACCATTTTCAAGCATTCCTAATGAAAAGAACAGAAATGAATAGAAAATTTGACATACAAACAGAAGACTCAAGAGTAGAATAAAAAGATATACATGAAAGAGCAATCATAAGGGACTCTATGTAGTTAAACTGTTTTCAGTTCTACATGGGAGGGTGAAACATGCAAATTCTAAGAACTTTATCATTATTAGGGCAGCTAAGAGTGTGCATAAGCAGAGAGATAGGTGTGAGTTGATTATATTAGGATAATCCTCCAAAAAAGAATGTAGGAGTGAGAAAAAGGGATGCGCTAAAAGAAAGGAAATGTAGAATTAGACACATTTCTCACATAAAAGAGGTTCACAAGGAAGAGCTTTATAGTGGAGAGGAAAATGCTTAAACCTCACTCTCTTCAGAATTGTGTGTGTGTGTGTGTGTGTGTGTGTGTGTGAGAGAGAGAGAGAGAGAGAGAGAGAGAGAGAGAGAGAGAGAGAGAGAGAGATCTTACCCAACAGGGCAATAGGAAAGAAAAGGGATAAGAGATATGAGAAGGGATGCTAAGAAAGAGTATGGATTGGGCAAGGCAGTGATCAGAAGCATGACAGACCTTTGAGGCAAGACAGGATAAAAATTGGAGAAAAGAATACAAATAAAAATGGGATGGAAGGAAATACATAGTGTTTATGCCTGTGGGTATCAATGGGATGAGCTAGAACACAGAATCTAGAATCACAGGACAGAAGATAGCAGAATGCACTGCAAACCAGAATGCAACAATGTGTTGTGTACAAGAGACACACTTGGAAAAGACACATACAGAATTGAAATGAAGGACTCGAGCAGCCTATTACACTTCAGCTGAAGTGAAGAGGGCAGAGGTGGCAGTCATGATCTCAGATGAATCAAAAGCAAAAAATATACCTAACTGAAAGAGATTCAGGAAAACCACATTTTGCTAAAAGTTACCATAGGTAATGATGTAACATAAAAACAAATTATATCAAATGTCTCTGATAAAGGCCTCACTTTTCAAATATATAGGGAACTAAGTCAAATTAATAAAAAAAAAAAGCGCCATTGCCCAAATAAGTGGTCAAAGGATATGAACATTCAGTTTTCAGAAGAAGAAATCAAAGATATCTATAATCATATTAAAGTGTTCTAAATTACTATTGATTAGAAAAAGGTAAATTAAAACAACTCCAAGGTACCACTTTACACCCATCAGAAATGACAAATACTGGAAGATCTGTTGGTGCAGTAATGAACTGGTCCAACCATTTTTGAGAACAATCTGGAACTATGCCCAAAGGGCTATAAAATGGTGCATAACCATTGATCTAGCACTACTAGTTCTGTAATCCAAAAAGATCAAAGAAAAAGGGGAAAAAAGAATTTGAAATTGAGGGGATGCTCATTAATTGGGGAATAGTAGAGCAAGTTGTGGTACATGATTGTGATGGAGTACTATTATGCAATAAGAAATAATGAGGGAAGTGGTTTCAGAAAAATCATGGCAAGACCTATATGGACTGATATAAAGTGAAGTGAGAAGAAATAGGAAATCATTGTTCACAGAGATAGCAATGTTGTAATGATGATCAACTGTGAAAGACTTGGCTACTCTGGTCAATAGAATGACTCAAGTCTATTCCAAAGGACCTGTGATGAAAAAATGCTATCCACCTCCAGAGAGAGAACTGATGAACTGAGTGCAAATTGAAGCATAATTTTCTTGCTTTCTTAATTTTTATTTTTGCTTTTTGGTTATATGGCTAAAATGGAAATATGTTTCTCACACTTTCACATGTATAATTAATATCATATTTGCCTTCTCAAATTAAAAAAAAAAGTTTTATAGGTACACTTGAGGATGGAGAACTACCAATTCAAAAGAATAGAAGGCCCTTCAGTAGGCTAGGTTTAGCTGCTCTGCTTCCTGTGTGCTAATATTAAGAGAAGCTGCCATATCATTGCACTTAGACAGTACAATAAAGCATCTTTACAACCCAGCTTCACCAGCCATTATAGATTCACTGACATGTTGTCCCTCAATGGTGAAAGGCTGCTAGGATTTACTCTCAATGCTTTTCATTTCTCCAGGCCATCATTATTTGGTGTAAAACTACTTTAACCTGCTGGAGTTGTTGCTGTCACTAATACTATGTTAGCAAATTGTTGATCCAAATGATGAGAATAGGAATCATTTCTCCTGGTGCAGGATGTGCAATTGTATTTTGATTTTGTTCCAATAATTTTCTCTGTAGTTCTTTCAGGGGACTAGAAAAGTGGAGGGGGAGAAGGTGTCTGAGCTGAATCCAAACTTTATTGGTGTTTCTCATTTTCTATTTGAGAACTTATAAACACTGATATTTGGCAAAAAAAAAAGCCATTTTTCAGTTTGGGTAGTTGCTAGAATTCTTCCTAAGTTTTTTTTAAGTTCCTTTTTACATAGCCATTGAATTCTATTAAATGTTTTATATCTTACTTTAATTGATGCTTTCAGCAACCATGCAATATAGGTACCTTAAGTAAGTTTACCCTAATTTTAATGATGTAGAAAGCTAAATCACAGATAGACTAAGTGACTTGTCTAAAGTAATTTATCTCATGGGTAGAGTTAAGACTTGAACCATATATTCTGAACCCAAGTACTATACTTTTTTATATTATACCACATTCTATTTAAGATACCATGCTGTACCTCACTGGTTTGCTCCTCTTGGTCAATGGAAGCAGTCCTGGCACTGTGCTGGATGTTTGGAGTAGTATCAGATTAAGCCAATGGGATTGTCTGGAAGATATCAGACTGAGAAGGATTCTGAAATAATTGTATTATAATGTTGCATAATAAAGTGCTAGATCTTGAGCTAAGAACACCAAGATTTAAATTCTACTTACCAGCTATGGAATGGCAGGCAAATAACTTAAAATCTTTTGGCCTCAGTTTCCTCATTTATAAAAGTAGATTCATCATACCTCTAGTACCTACTGCCCAGGGTTAGTGTGAGTCTCAAGTGAAATCATATACATGCACACACATTTATATAAGTATATACACTTGCAGACATGTGAATATGTATATATTGCTTTGCAAATTTTAAAGTGCTATAAAATATTCTTATTCCCTTTTTTAAAGGTTGTGGGGAGGGAATAATCATTTATGAAGCACCTAATATGAGCTAGGTACTGTCTATGCTGGTAATTTTACAAATATTATCTCATTTGATTCTCACAACAACCCTAAGAGGTAGGTGCTTTCATCATCTTCATTTTACTGTTGAGAAAACTGAGGCAGAATAGCCATTAAGCTACTTGCCCAGGCTCACATAGCTATTAATTGTCTTAGGTTAGATTTAACTCATATCTTCTTGACTCTACACCTAGAGCTTTATCCACTGCTTCACCTAGCTCCATTTAACTCTCCATTAAGCTAACATCAGAAGCATGTGGACTTTGCTATGATAGGAAAAGGCTATTAAAATTAAATGTTTCCTCTGAAAATGTAACACTTGGTACTTCCTTGATAAATTTGTTTCTCCCTGTCTTTCCTTTCCACATCCACCTCAACCCCAGTAGAAATCAGTGGTTAACATCATATGATAGTAACTGATCTTAAGTTTTAACAGCAACAATAATGACAACAAAAAGACATGTAGCTATCAAGTACTTGAAATTTGTCATGTGGAAGAAGGCTTAGAATTGGATTTTTAGTCCCAGAAGGAAAAACTAGAAGCAATGTGTAGAATCTGCGGAGATGCTGATTTAGGATTGTAAGAAATAGTAACCAAGAAATAGAGCTGTCCAAAAGGGAAATGGATTGACTTGAGGGATTCTAGGCTCCTTATCACTGCAGATCATCAATAAGTGAGGAACAACCACTTATTTGGTTGCTATAGTGCAGGGATTATTAATCTTTTCTGTGTCATGGATGCCACTGGCAGTCTTGTGAAGCTTGTGGACTCCTCACAATCGAGTTTTTAAATAAATAAAATAAAATTCATGGAAATACAAAGGAAACCAGTTACTTTGAAACCCAGTTATGAAAATACATTAAAAAATCCATTGAACTTAGTTTAAGAATCCCTACTATTGAAGGACAGTTGAGTTGAAAGGTTTCCAAGGTCCTTTCCATCTCTGAGATTCCACAAATATGAAGATCAAGCCTTTAGGAATATTAGAAAAAAAGTATTATTTGGAAGATCCAATCTGAAATCATCACCTTCTAATTTGAACTCCCCATAATCTAGTCCACAATATTTGTTATAAAATCCTCTTTATTCTTCAAAAGTTCTCTAAATGCACTCACTATGTTCATTATTACCATAATCCAAGATATCCATTTACTTGGATATAGCTTCTGAGCTTAAAGCACTTCTGAACAGTAACCTTCTTAATTAAGCCTTCACCAGGCCCTTCCTTTATTTGAATTCCTCTTGTACATTCTAAAGAGTATTACACAAACTTTACTACTGGAGAATACTCCATCACACATTATCTTAGAGTATTGGAGTATATTGTCCCTCAGATGTTTTATTTATTTATTTTTTAAAAGTTTTTAAATCAGTACTGTGTACCAGACACTATTTAAGTAAAAAGTTTATTGTAGTAGAAAAATAGATCTGAGAATCATCAGAAAAAAAGATGATAATTGAAGATATGGGAGATGATGAGATTGTCAGATGAAATAGTCTACAAGAAGGGGAGAGAAGGAAAGGGAAGGGAAAGGAAGAGAAAATAAGAGAAGAGACCCTTGAACACAGCCCTAGTACATAATAACCTGGAGAATATCCAGCAAAGGAGTCAGAGGAGAGGCCAGGAAGGTAGGAGGGGAACCAGGATAGAATATTGTCATGGAAACCTAGAGAGAAGAGAGTATCAAGGCAAAGAGAATGATTGAATGTGTCAAAACTATGTGAAGAAAGGTCAAGAAATATGAAGGCTAAAATAGGACAAATAATATTTGGTGATTAAGATATCATTTGTAACTTTGAAGAGAGTAGTTTTAGTTACATGATAAAGTTGGAAGCCAGACTATATAAGAGTTGAGAAGAAAATGGAAGGAAAGAGAGTGGAGGCACAACTTTTAGATTGCTTTCCCAGGAGTTTATCTATAAGTGGGAAAAGAAAAATGGGATGACAGCTAGTGGGAATGGACTAATCAAATAATGATTTAAAAAAGAATTTTGAGAATGAGAAAGATGTGGACATCTTTCTTGGCAGTAAGGAAGCAACCACTAAAAAGGAAAAAGGACCCACTTGTACAAAATATTTATAGCAGCTCTTTTGTGGTGTCAAAGAATTGGAATTTGAGGGGATGTCCATCAATTGGGGAATGGCTGAACAAATTGTGGTATGTGAATGTAATGGGATATTATTTTGCGATAAGAAGTGATGAGCAGGTGGATTTCAGAAAAACCTGGAAAGACTTACATGAACTGATGCTGAATCAAGTGAGCGGAACTGGAGAACACTGTACACAGGAAGAGCCATATTGTGCAATGACTAACTTTGATAGACTTAGCTCTTTGCAATACCATGATCCAAGACAACTCCAAAAGGCTCATGATGGCAAATGCTATCCACTTCCAGAGAAAGAGCTATGGAGTCTGAATGCAGATCCAAGCATAGCATTTTAACTTTTTCTGTTTTATTTTTTTTTCTTTCTCATGGTTTTCCCCTTTTGTTCAGATTCTTCCTTTACAAAATGACTAATGCAGAAATATTTTTTTAACATGATTGTCCATGTATAACCTATATCAGATTGCTTGCTGTGTTGGGGAGGTGGTAAGGGAGAAAGGGATTTAGAAAAATTTGCAATTCAAAGTCTTATAAAAATGAATGTTGAAACCTATGTTTACATGTAAATGGAAAAATGAAATGCTATTTACAAAAAAAGGATAGATTAAAATAAATGAGAGTGGGGATGATAGAGGGGGCAATCTGTTGAGGATGTCTGGATGGAATGGGCTCACTTAAGCATGTAGAAAAGTTTGATTTGGTAAAGAGAAGGACTGCTTCTTCATATGAGACAGTTATAAAAGAGGAGACAGTAGTAGAAGGCATTAGGCAATCACATCTTCTCTACTAGAGTATAATTACCTGAGAAGCATACTCATATTTCTTCCATATTCTTATAGTATCTGGTACATTCCTGGGCACACAGTAAATACTTGTGGAATTGAATTTAAAATAATTTTCTTTGAAATCTTTTAATCCAGTTTTGTGGTTCCTGCACAAGCACAAAACTTAATTTTGTAGTAGGTTCATTTTAATAGGGTGACAAAATTAAACTATTTGTACATTCATGCAAACCCTTGTTTGAATCTTGTGGTTCATCTTTTACTAGTGACAGAAGTAATGTATGTTCTTTAATTTTATTGTGTTTGTGGGTTTATTGTCTGTAAACCCAACCTAGACCTTGATGATCAAGTGGTCAATAATGAAAATAATGAAAGTAGATTGATAAGAATCTTCTAACCACCATCAGAAACATCAACTGAAATACAGCCAACTTTATAAGATAGAAACTGTGTCTGAACTACTTATTCAAAAATAGTAGTAAAAACTTGCAGTAAGGGATTGATTAGAAGTAAATAATGGTTTTTGAAAAATGAAAATTCATCTTAAGTTATTGACCCTCCTACATTCACCATTTTCTTTATTGCTCTCTAATTTTTTTTGGTCTTGAAGAGATTCCATACCTCCAAGGAGCTACTTCTAAAGGCCACAATTACTAATGCAGAAATATCAAAGGGAACCCACTTTGGAAACCTCACCCACAGCTATGCCAACCATAAGCCAATGCTTTCTTCTCTTCATAGTTACTCAAAAGATTATACTGAGGAAAAGAAACTCAATGAATTTCTCTAAAATCAGAAAGGCAGAAGATGACAGTATGTTAAAAATGTCCTCAGTGGGTTGCTGTTGTGGTTCTCAGTGATTGGTAAAATACATGGTGATACATATGCAGAGTCAATGATCCATATTGATCAGAAAGAATGACCATACAAGACCATGCAGACTCTGTTTTGCTGTTGCATGGTCTATTTTATCAGCTACAAATTGCTAGTAAAAACTTCTGAGCAATCCTCAAAGAAAATGATAACACTTTTATGTTTATGTAGAACTTTATGTTTTTCAAATTACCAAGAAGACCTGGACACCAAATCATATAACCTATTCAAGCCTCAGGCAATACCATAAAACTATAAATTGCAGAGAAGCTGTTAATCTGCACTGGAAGAGGAAGTTCCTTACTGGGAACTCAGTTTATGAAATCATATATCTGGTAAAAAATGCTCCAAGTAATTTTTAATTACTCATTTTATAATTTCTGCCAATTTCCCAACAGGTGACAAAAGAAACAACAGAAGAATAGTGAGGACACAATTGGATTTTGCCTTATGTACCTCCATTCTTCTAGATGTTATGTCAGTAATTATCCTCGACTTACTCTTCCTCACCCCCTCCCATATCTAATCAGTTGCTAAAATTTTGTCATTTCTTCCTCCATAAATATTTCTTCTCAACCAGTCTTTAACTTATCTCAGAATGATCACTTCTTGTTTAGAATACTTAAATGATCCCTTAACTGGTCTTCCTAACTGTGGTATTTCCCTATTTTAGTACAAACTTCATGATAAAGGCCTCTCATTCTAAATATATTTTAGTTATTCTATATATAATTATATATGTACTGCTTGTCTCCCACAGTAGAATGTAAACTCCTTGAGAGCAGGGATTATTTCATTCTTTGTATTTGTACCCAAGGGCCCAGCATTCTAATTTCCATATAATAGATTGTTTACAAATGTTTGTTGTTGATTGACAGTAAGATAAGATGCCTATAGGAAGTTGTATACACATTTAGTTAAAAAATCTATTAAGTAGCTAAAGTTTTAGCTTCTATCTCCTACTGGAAGAACCTCTGTGACCTTGGGCATTCACATCATCCTGTTTTGGTTTCAGACTTACATGAATATTCTCTTGTTTTTGTGCAAACCCTTTATGATTTGATATTTTATCAAATCAATACAGCCTCTGAAAGGACATGCCAATCATGTGTCCTAAAATTCTCTTATCATTCCCACTGACTTCCCTGTCCAAAATACTCCTTGTCTGCTAATAACTCACCTACATGTGTTGTCTTTCCTTTTTAGAATGTAAATTCCTTGAAGGCAAGGCTATGTTGCTTGGTCCTGTTTGTATACCCAACAGTTAGTATAGTGCCTGGCTCATAGTAAGCACTTCATAAAGGCTTCTTAGTCATACTCTGAATATTAGGGACTGGGGGAAAGAAAAAGATCAAAACAAAACTTTCCTTCCCCTCATGTAATTTACAGCTTACACAAGAGCATAAAATATTCACACAGATAATGAAATATCAAGAAATTCATCTTTATGAGAACTGATGCAAAGTGAAGTGAGCAGAAAAATAGGAGAACATTATATATAGTAACAGCAATATTATATGATGAGCTACTAAAAATGACAACTGTTTTCAGCAATACAAGAGTCCAAGATAATTCTGAAAGACTTGAAAAAATATAAAATTTTAAAACAAAAAAGAGAAATTCATAGAGGAAGAAGGCAGTGGAAAACATTGGCAAGAATATTGGACTTGGGATCAGGAAGTTCTGGATTCTAATCTCACCTCAGATGCTTACTAGCTATGTGATGTTGGACAAGTCACTTAAGCTCTTTGTGTCGCACCTTTATCATCCATAACATGAAGTTGGACACAATTGACTCCTAGGTCCCTTCCAGTTAAAAAGGCATTATTAACTTGGAGAATCTGAGCCTTCAAGAAAGATAAACATTTGAAAGTAAAGGATAAATCAGAATTTTTAAGTAAATCACATGTGCTAAGCACTGTGCTAGATTCTGAGAAGACAAAGAAGGAGAAAAAATAGTTCCTGCCCTCAAGGAACATACATTCTCCTGGAAAAGACAACATTAGTGCATTTAAGTATATACAAATATATAGATATATTTCATATGTACATATCAGTATCTACATTTGAAATAAAACATTATTCCACATTAATATTTTTAGGGCTGTCAGCCAAGAGGATCATGAAGGTCTCCATACAGGAGGTGGAGTTTGAGTTAAACTTTGAAGAAACTAGTGAGGCAGAGATAAGGGAGTAATGACTTCTATGCAAGGTGGGTAGGACTTGTGTAAATGCATGGAGACAGAAAATATAATTCTGAGTTAAGGAAACCATTAGCTTTATTGAAACTATGAGAGAGGATCATAATGATCAATACAACAAGTTCCTAAAGGACACAGGAGGGACACAAGTTGAGTGGTTACCTTTATAATGAAATGAGCTGCTTCATCCTCAGAGACAGAAGGAAAGGAAGAGAGTGCAGGAAAAGAGAAGACTAAGATGTGTGGGGTAGAGGAGATGAGAATGCTTATGTGAAATAGTGGAATTTCACTAGTGTGGAATAAATTATCTTTAGAAAAAAACAGGAAAAATCAGGACACAAAGCCATCTGCTAAGTGAAGGTGTAAGGGGGGCATGAGGAGAGAAGTAAAGATTTAGCACAACTGTTTAGAGTAAGTACCATGACATTGTCAACTGAGGAAGAACAAAAGCATTGCAATGTAGTATTAAGGGCTCAGGTTCAATTAGAAAACATGAATTTGTAGTCTCAAGTAGTCTAATTACATTACTTCATCCAGTGAATTTTAGTATGTGGAGTTCTAAACACAGAAAATGGTTGGTGTGGGTAACTCAATTGGCAGAGTATGAAAGTAAATAGAGAAATGAGAAAAGGATTCAAGCATGGAGAAGGTCTTGGAAAACTATTGGGTTAATAATGTGAACAAAGAAAAGTGAGGGTAGAGCAAGGGATGAATAGAATAGTACGGGACTGAGGATCTAGAATTCGCTTTGAGGATGAGATAAAAGTTTTGGAGAAATAAGGCAGAAGGAGAAATGAAAAGAAAGGAACTATGGCCAGTAATGGAAATTTTGGCACTCTAGATCATAGAGTTGTGATACAGTTTAGTCCAGGGGTGGGAAACCTGCAGCCTTGAGGCTACATGTGGCCTACTAGATTCTTAGGTGTGACTTTTTGACTGAGTCCAAGTTTTAAAGAATAAATCCTTTTATTAAGGGAATTTGTTCTGTGAAGTTTGGATTTAGTCAAAGGGCTGCATTTGAAGTCTTGGAAGGTCACACATGGCCTCAAGGGCACCCTACCCTTGGTCTAGCCAGACTGGGATTTCTCCTCCAGAGGGATGATGGGACAAAGACAGGAAGAAACAACTAGAATTATTGAAAAGTTTATTAATTATATCCTCTGACACCAAAGGAATTCTACATACCTCATGTTTACCCTTATTTGACTTACTCACAAGGAGTATATCTATAGGTAGCAGGGGTCTACTTACATTAGATTATATAATTGCTCAAGGTTCAGACTCTCTTTGGCAACCTCAATTTAAAATTGTATAAACCTTAACCTAGCTTCTCTTGGCCACTTAGAATTTTCCTGCAAAGATCTGGAGAAGGTTGTTTTGGTTTTTTTGTTTTTTTTTTCTTTTTTTGGCAGTTGGGGTTAAGTGACTTGCCCAGGGTCACACAACTAGTAAGTGTCAAATATTTGGTCTGAGGCCGGATTTGAACTCAGGTACTCCTGACTTCAGGGCCAGTGTTCTATCCACTGTGCCACCTAGCTGCCCCGAAGGTTGATTTTCTAAGACAATTACCTCTGTTGCTTTATCACTTAGGACCAGGACCAGTAATCAAGGTCCAGGTGGAGGAGAGGGACTCAGAGAATGCATACCTTAAATATTCTTTATTTGGCTATATTCATTTTTATAGTCTCAATAAACCACATGATTAGAACAAACTAAATATGAGACTGTGCCTTGAAATCCTGACCAAGAGTAATAGAAGATGGCACAATTATATATGGTGGCCATTCCTGTGAATGATTGAGTGTATTAAAGCTATAAATTATTGGGAAGACAAGAGGTTGATGAGCACAAAGGTCAAAGTGTTAAAAGAGGTTATCATCTTGTATACTGAAATCTCCAGCAAGATGGCAGAGTAGGAAGTAAGTCACTCTCACTCTCCGTCATTGACCTCTGAAAGCCCAGAAAATATCAACTCAGGATCTGAGCCAGCAAAAAGACAGGGCATAGCAATCTTGTAGCCCAGGAAGCTTAAGGGATTAAATGGAAAGGCCCCTCTCACTCTGGGAGAGGGGGAGCAGTACAGGGCTGGAGAAGTCCCAGCAAGCCAGCCACAAGCCTCATCAGCATACCAAAGGGAGATCCTGTGACTCGGGTTGGAGGAGCAGGCAAGTACCAGTACCAGGACCCCCTGAAAGCCTCAATACATGCAGGGGAACCAGTAGACACCAGCTTGGAAAACCACCACAGGCATTGGTATTCTCTAGCAGCAAAATCACCCGGTGCTTCAACACAACTCTGACAAAGTTCCAGGCTGACAGTCATCCACCAGCAACAAAAACATCCCTGTTCAAGGCTTAGGTGAGCAGGAGCCAAACATTCAAGTGCAAGGCCTAGGTGAGCAGGAAAAGAAGCTTGGGTAAGTGTCCCCTTTGCTCCAGCAGGAGAACTCAACATTTTTTTTAAGTCAGGAAATAGGCAAACACCACGAACAAAAGCAGAAATGGAAAATGACCACAGATTCTTATTTTGGGGAAAGGGAAGATTAAAACACATATTCAGAAGAGGAGAACATTGTCAATATACCCACATATGAAACCTAAATGGGGATATGAACTGGTCTCAAGCTTAAAAAGTCTTCTTGGAAGAGCTCAAGATGGATTTTAAAAGTCAAATAAGGTAGAATAAAAATTGGGAAAAGAAGTGAGAGGTATGCAAGAGAAGTCAATAGCTTGGAAAAGGAAGGACAAAAATTAACTGCAGAAAACATGTCCTGAAAAAGTAGAATTGACCAAATAGAAAAAGTGGAACAAAAACTCACTGGAGAGAAGAACTCCTTAAAAAGGAAAATGGGCCAAATGGAAAAGGAAGAACAAAATCTAATAGAAGAAAACTTGTTAAAAATTACAGTAGGGCAAGTGGAAGCTAATGACTCTATGAGAGAGAAAGAATCAGACAAACAGACAAAAGAATGAAAAAAATAGAAGAAAATGTAAAATACCTCATTGGTAAAACAACTGACCTGGAAAATAGATCTAGGAGAGACAATTTAAAAATTATTGGTCTGTCTGAAAACCATGATGAAAAAAAAAGAGCCTGGAGAACATCCTTCAGGAAATCATCAAAGAAAACTGCCCTGCAGTCCTAGAACCAAAGGGTAAATTAGTCATTGAAAAAATCCACAGATCACCTCCTGAAGGAGATCTTAAATTGAAAACACCAAGGAATATTGTAGCCAAATTTCAAAACAACCAGATCAAAGAGAAAATACTGTAAGCAGTCAGAAACAATTTAAATAGTATGGAACCAGTCAGGATTAGGCAGGACCTTGAAGCTTCTACATTAAAAGATCAGAGGATGTGGAATGCAATATTCCATCAGGCAAACAAGTTTGGATTATAACCAAGGATCAACTACCCAGCAAAACTGAGCATAATCTTTCAGGGGAGGAGATGGACATTCAATGAAATAGGGGACTTCCAGACTTTCCTGATGAAAAGACCAGAGCTCAATAGAAAATTTGACATTCAAATACAAGACTCAAGGGAAGCATAAAAAGGAAAAAAAAAAGAACAGTAGCCTGAGCAGCAGCAACAGCAACAGCAGCAGCAGCAAAAGTAGAAAAGTGAGAAAAAAAAGAAATCTCCAAAAATAAGAGCAGTGATAAAGGTAATTAGCAGTACAGAGGCATATATTAAACTCCTTAAAAAAAAGTAGGAAAGTGACTAGGAATGTGGCATAGTACAACAACAAGGATGAGCATAGAATGAACCCCAAAAGAAAAACAGTTGCGAAGTGATGGTTCTGGAAGTGGCAGAGTAGAATGAAAATCACATATTACTCCTTACCCTGACCCAATGTATTGGGTGGGGGGTGGGGCTGGGAGGAAATAAATAAAGCATCTCCTTCTCACTAACATGGATGGACAGAAATCAGCTGTCAAAAGGAGGCAGACATGTTTCCATTTGTATCTGAAGATGAGATGGTAGACTTCAAAGGACAAAGGAATAGGCCAGAGCTTGTAAATACATCAGGGCAGAACCTGGGCAGCTTCTTTCCCAAAGAAATGACCACAGGACCTGTGGGGGAAGGCCATGGTATAATATTAATAAGCTCTGATTTTCTTCAATAAGTATTTCCTGAATCACTATGTTATTACCCAATACTGGCCATGTTGAACCTTAAAAACTATTTTAATTGTTCTTGGAATTCCTGCGGCTCTCAGGAACCACATGACAGTCAACTTTTTGGAAAATATTAGATTAGTGTGAAATGAAATATAATAAACCCTTACAGATTTCTATATGTGCTCTTGCAAAAACACATTTCCCTTTCTTCTAAGTAAAACACACATACTATACTCCATTTAGAAAGTTAGACTGTGGACTAAGGGTAGAAAATATGTCTATGTGACAGATTTTCATTTGAGGACTAAGATGCTTTATTAGAAATTGGACTGGATGGCAGGCAATTGCCATGGAAACCAGGAGAAGCCTTTCTCCTTTAATGGAGATGTGTCATTTCTGTACATACCACATGTAGCTCCTCAGACTGTACTAGTTTAAGACCTTTTTATAACAGAATAAAGGAAATGAATTGAAAAGGGGTCTTTATTCTGTCCCTGCTTGTGGCAAAATTACACTTGAGAAGTGAATAGGCAGAATAAAAATCCCTTTTCTGCTTCATATATTCACAAAGTCTTTTTTTTTTAAATGACAAAGGTACATCCCCAAGTATTTTTGTGAAGTTGCCTTAGAAATAGTTTACAAAGAATCCTTGGATGACCTTTGCAGTTGGAAAGTTTCTTTTTGTACTTTCTTGTTCAGACTCTTCTGTCAACTTTTTGAAGCCTCTAGCTTGACCCTATGAAGTCAACAATTTCCCACTATACTTCAGCATATTCTCCTTTCTAGAAAGACTGGTCTCCAGACCTGTACCCTGCATGATTTATGCTCATAGCTCCGCATACCTCTGTATCTTTCTCCATGCTTTTCTTTCCTTCTTTACTAAACATTCTCTGACTACACTAGCCTTGATATTTGCCTTCTTTTGTATCTCTCATAGTATTGGTATAGTACTAATTACAAGACAGGTATGAATAAATGAATACCATGACTGATTTTAGTGTTTCATTCATTTCTGGTCATAAGTTATTTGTGTCACATTTTAAAAATTTGTTTTAAAACTTAATCCTAAAGTAGTCAATAGGTAAGTTTTATTTTTCGTCAGTTATTTACCATATCAGTGAGACAAATGTCTCCAAGGATTGTCTAGCCCACCTACTCTTAATTACCATTGAAAAATAAACCTGAAGATGGCAGAGGGAAAGCAGTGACTGTCTTGAGCTCTCTCCCAAAGCCCTCCAAATACCTAAAAAAATGGCTCTAAACAAATTCTAAAGCAGCAGAACCCACAAAAAGACAGAGTGAAACAAATTTCCAGCCCAATACAGCCTGGATGGTTGATCTGAAAGGTGTATCATACTGGGCTGGGAGAGGAGCACAGTGCTGCATGGGCACGCAGGCCACAGCAACCCTGGAGCAGGCCCCAGAGGACTGAATCACGGGCAGCTGTGGTGGTTTCCAGACTTCTCAATGCCTGAATGCCAAAGATAGCTTAGAAGGTCAGTGGGAAAAGTCTGTGACTGCAGTGAGAGAGGAGCTATGTCTCAGCGAGCATGGCCTGGGGCCGTGGCTTTTTCCTGAGCTTCTGGCCCACAGACTGAGGGGGAATCAAGTGGCTGATCAGAGAGGGATTGCAGGGATCTCTTTGCCAGTGCTGAGGCAGGGATCTCTTGCTTTGCCCAGGCTTGGATCTGGGTCACAGTTCTGAGGGGCGGTCCTGGGGTGAGAAGGAGTGCTGGAGCGGTGGAGCTTGTTGTGGTGGTGGAGAGAAAATGCCTCGCCCCTTATCATAGCACCTTAGAAGAACTGAAAATTTACAGGTCCTTAGAAGTACCTCTGAAAACAGCTGTACAAATCCCTGAAGCTTGAGACAGTATGCTCTTCACATTGGAAGCAGACTTTTACCTTAACAAAGAGCTTAAAACTCAAGTAATTGGCCAGGATCATGAGTAAGAACTGCAAAAAGAGTCAGACTATATTATTTTACTGTGGTGACAAAGAAGATCAAAACATATAATCAGAAGAAGACAACAAAGCCAAAGCTCCTACATCCAAAGCCTCCAAGAAAAATATTAATCAGTCCTAGGCCTTGGAAGAGCTCAAAAGGGATTTTGAGAAGCAAGGAAGAGAAGTAGAGGAAAAACTGGGAAGAGAAATGAGAGTGATGCAAGAAAATCATGAAAAGCAAGTCAACAGTGGAGACCCAAAAAAATACTGAAGAAAATAACACCTTAAAAAATAGCCTAAACCAAATGGCAAAAGAGGTCCAAAAAGCCAATGAGGAGAAGAATGTCTTAAAAAGCAAAATTGGCCAAATGGAAAAGGAAGTCCAAAAGATTACTGAAGAAAATACTTCCTTAAAAATTAGAATAAAGCAATTGGAAGCTAGTGATGTTATGAGAAATCAAAACACTGTAAAACAAATCCAAAAGAATGAAAAATTAGAAAACAATGTGAAATATATCATTGGAAAAACAACTGACCTGGAAAATAGATACAGGAGAGAGAATTTAAAAATTATTGGACTATCTGAAAGCCATGATCAAAAAAAGAGCCTAGACATCATCTTTCAAGAAATTATCAAGGAAAACTGCCCTGATATTTTGGCACCAGAGGGCAAAATAGAAATAGAAAGAATCCACTGATCTCCTCCTGAAAGAGATCCCCAAAGGAAAACTCCTAAGAATATTGTAGCCAAATTCCAGAGCTCCCAGGTCAAGGAGAAAATATTACAAGCAGCCAGAAAGAAACAATTCAAGTATTGTGGAAACACAATCAGGATAACACAAAATTTAGCCACTTCTACATTAAGGGACTGCAGGGCATGGGATATAATATTCCAGAGAGCAAAGGAGATAGGATTACAACCAAGAATCACCTACCCAGCAAAACTGAGTATAATCCTGCAGGGGAAAAAATGGTCATTCAGTGAAATAGAGGACTTTCAAGCATTCTTGATAAAAAGGCCAGGGTTGAATAGAAAATTGGATTTTTAAATACAAGACTCAAGTGGAACATGAAGAGGTAAACAGGAAAGCAAAAATCATAAGAGACTTATTAAGGTTGAACTGTTTACATTCCTGCATGGAAAGATGATATCTGTAACTCATGAGACCTTTGTCAGTATTAGGGTAGTTGGAGGGGAAACAATTATATGTACATCTATAAAGATATAGATAGATAGATAGAGGGCATAGGGTGAGTTGAAAATGAAGGAGTCATATCTGGAGAATAAAATTAAAGAGTGAGAGAGGAATATACTAGGAGAAGGAGAAAGGGAGAGGTAGAACGGGGTAAATTATCCCACAAAAAAAAAAAACAGAAAAGAAAAGGCTCCTACAGTGGAGGAGAAATGGGGGAAGGTGAGAGGGAATGAGTGAATCTTATTCTCATAGGATTTGACTTAAGGAGGGAATAACATACACACTCAATAGGGTGTGGAAATCTGTCTTATCCTACAGGAAAATAGGGGGGGAAGGGAACAAGGAGAATGATAGAGAGGAGGGCAGATTGGGAAAGGGAGTAATTGGAAACAAATACTTCTGAGGAGGGACAGGGTCAAAAGAAAGAATAGAATAAATGGGTGGATGGGAAAGGATTAAGGGATATAGAATTAGTTTTTCACAGCATGTCTACTAAGGAAGTGTTTTGCATAACTGCACATATATAACCTATATTTAGTTGCTTGCCTTATCAATGAGGGTGGGTGGGGAGGGAGGAAGGGAGAAAATTTGGGACCCAAAGTTTTAAAAACACATGTTTAAAAAAACATTTTCACATGAAATTGGGAAATAAGAAATACAGGAAATGGGGTACAGAAACCCATCCTGCCCTACAGGAAAATTTAAGGGGAAGGGGATAAGAGAAGGGGGGGAGAGATAGACGGGAAGGCAGACTAGGGGAAGGGGTATTTAGAATGCATGTCATCTTGGGGTGAGGGGAGGGGCGAGATGGGGTGAAAATTTGGAACTCAAAATCTTGTGGAAGTAAATGTTGAAAACAAAAAAATAAATAAAAATTACCATTGAAAAAAAAGAAAAATAAACCTACACCAAAGTTAAGGAGAATAACTTTAATTTTGATAAAAATACTAATACATAAATGTCTGATTAAAAATAAATATTATGTATGAATTAGTAAATCTTTTCTGAGGCATCATGTGTCAGTGGCTAAAGTGCTGACCTCAAAGCCACTAAGAACTGGGTTTAAGTTTTGCCTCTGACATATGCTGGCTGTGGAATCCTGGGCAAATCAGGTAACAGTGATCTGGGAAACTCTCTAAGACTATACATTGCACAGAAATCAGTGACCCACATTGGAATGGAGTTCCTCATCTGAGAGTTCCAAAACCAATGAAATCATAGGTCCAGCATCTTTCCCTATCCCTTTCTGAAAGAAACAGCTATTAATACATTTGTAATGCATAAAATAAGTCATTGCTCTAAAAGTTGCTCAAGATAAGACACAGGTACAAAACAAACTTCAAAACTTAAAGAACTTTAGACAATAATTTCCCTCTAAAATCATTTCATATAACCCTAAGTTCAAGATCTTTTATTCAATCTATTATTGGTGGGCCATGAAATGCCCTTTGGGCTTTGGGTTGCTCTTTTTTAAAAAAAATGAATGATTGAGAACATAGATTGCTTATAACACAGTGATAAAATGAGACAGTTGGAGTCAGGAAAATGTGGATTCAAATTTCACCTCTACTGTTGCCTCACTATGTGAACATGGACACTTGTCTTAAACTGAGCCAGTTTCCTAATTGGTAGAATGAGGATAATGATACATGAAGTCAATCAGTAAGTCAGAAAGCATTTATTAAGTGATAACTTTGTGCCAGGCAAATATAAGCCATAATAAAGTCAACTGAAGTCCTGAAGTAGCTTTCAGTCTAATGAGGGAATATAAAAGAGAGCAGAAAAAGCTGAGGAGGGGTTGATACCTATGCAGCAGCATGGGAAAAGGGGTACTGATGAGTTAAGAGACAGCAGCAGAGTCATGATATTGCAATACACAGAATGAAGAATGGCTGGTGTGGGACTTCTTTAAAATAGAGGTTCTAGTAAGAATAAACCAATGGAAAAAGAAAATAACAGTGGCAGAAGGAGAAAGTAGCAGAGCCAGCATGCCAAAAAAATGAAAGCATCTAAATCACAGTACTTTTGTAAGGATTAAATGCATCATATAGAGCATTAAATGAGTATATACTCACATTAAATGAGTATATATTCATATTAAATAAGTATACAGAATACATCATATATACCTATTTTGACATTGGTGCAGACCTGTACCTTTATTGGTATAAGGAATTGCCAATGTTGAAATGCCTTATATCGGTTAAAATCAACATTTTTTTTTCTGTAGCACATAGTCTTAAAGAACTGAGTGGGCCACAATCAAGTTAAACAATTTAACCAGGATCACACAGCCAACATGTATCAGAGGCATGACTTGAATCCAAGTCTTCCTCACGCTGAGGTTGTCTATCTATCTATCTATCTATCTATCTATCTATCTATCTATCTATCTATCTATCT
>NW_020954557.1:65252694-65263872 GCF_900497805.2 Vombatus ursinus
TCTATCTATCTATCTATCTATCTATCTATCTATCTATCTATCTATCTGTCTATCACTTCCTGCTGTCTCTCTCTTGATAGCAAACTTTATGCAGTAGTACCATATAGATGCCTGCTCTTATTATTAAGCTATTTGCTGTTAGATTCAATTGTTTTTGCCGCCCTTATTGTTTGTGTACATGGACAGAATAGGGGAGGGATCAAAATTTAATAGAATTATATAATTACAGAGCTGGAAGGATTCTAAGAATCAGCTAATTAACAATAACATTTTAGAGATCAGAAGTCTGAGGCCCAAAGGATTTAAATATATTTCCTAAGGCCAAACAGCTGGTTAGTTACAATGACAGAAATAATACTTAAGCCTCCTATCTTCTAGTCCAATGTTCTTTCTATTACAACTTGGCTGCCTCTAGATCTGAAAATAGTGTGGTGTGTAACATCAGGATAAATTTGGAGTGAGAACTTGACTCAATGTTCTACATTTTTATTGAGTGACCAGTTGGCATAAACTATTGCATTCCCTCTGGGGGGTTAAAGGATGAACAAAACATGGTTTTAAGGTTCAAAGAAGTTACAATCTGTATTTTTTTAGCCATTGTTAGGAGGCCATTTTAAAAGTGGCAAGTCATGGGATTCTGAACTGAAGTAGCAGCAATGGGAGTGTAAAGGAGGGGACAGATGTAAGACAATATTTTGAAGATAGAGTCCATTGGATTTGGAAACTGATCCAAAATGGAAGTTGAAGAATAGAGAAAAGTTCAAGATGGCTCAAATATTTTGAGTTGCAATGAAAGGATGGATAGAGGTGACATCTTTAGAAATAGAGAAAATAGAAAACAATATTTTCTTCTTTATAAAATATATTTTATTGATATCTTCTAATTTTATATAATTTGTATTTTACAATGCCTTCTCCATTCCAGAAAACCATTATTTTATAATAAAGGAGAAAAAAAGAAATGGTTCAGCAAAAATAATCAACAATTAAAAAAAACCCAATATTTTCTCCTGTGTTTCACACCCATAGTCCCAGGACCTTCACGTATTTCATATTTGGGCCAAATTTGGTCATTATAATTTGAAATCACTTAGTTTCAATCATTTCATAGCTGTCTTCTCCATTTGATGTTAGTCATTGTATCTACTGTTTCCCTGGCTCTATTTGCTTCATTTTCGTCAGTTCATATATGTCCCCATGATCCTTGTTATCCTTCATATTTATTGTTTCTTAAAACAAGTGATATTTCATTAAATTTATATACAATTTGTTTAGCCATTCTCCAATCAATGAGCATCTACTTTGTTTGAAAGCTATACTTCTAAACTAAAAACTTGACATTGATCACATAGTAGTCACTATGTTTAAGGGGCTTATGACTTTAACTCTCTGTGAGAGTAAATAGTAGTCCAGATTTAAGTTGTTCAGATCCTTTAAAACTTTTCCAGTCTTCTTTCACCTTACGTTCTCTTCCCCCACACAATCTGTGATCCAATGATGCTGGCCTCTTTGTTGTTCCTGGAGCAAGAAACTCTGTTTCTGGAATTCTGGCATTTTCACTGGCTCTCTGCCATGCCTGGAACGCTTTCCCACTGCACCTCTATTTCCTGGCTTCATTAAAGTGCTAGCTAAAATTCCACTTTCTATGACAAGCCTTTCATTATCTCCTGTAATACCTTCTCTCTGTTGATTATTCTCTATTTATTCTGTATATTGCTTGTTTGTAAATACTTGGTTGTATTTTGTTTCCCCCATTAAACAGTGAGTGTCTTTAAAATAGAGATTCCCTTTTGCCTTTCTTTGTATCCCTACTACTCAGTACAGTGCTTAGCACATAGTAACTGCTTAAAAAATATTTACTGAATGAGTATTTAAAGGGAATGTTTTTGTCATTATTTCGATGTTTTATCCCTGAAGTTCTTAGACTTTCCTAATGACTTTTGAATTCTCTGTCTTACATCATCAGAATTTCATCACAAGTAGAAACGATGGGGCACAGAGTTTGAGAGGTATTCTCTGAAAGGATGCTGAGAGGCCTTATAGTGCCCTGTACTCACATGGCTAGTTCTGGGGGTCTGCAAGTTTTCAGTGTTTCCAAAACGGTATGATCAAGGGAGAGATGTGGTCCTGGCTTTCCTGGTCTGCACTCTGGTGTATACCCAGGAAGTGTCATTGATCCTTTCTGGGTGCAAACACTAACACTTCTCCTCCTTGCCCTGGAACTGTGACCAGGCCCCCTGTTCTCTTCTAGAGACAAGCACTAGCAGTCCTCTCAGCCCTATAACTGTTACCAGGTTCCCTCTTTCCCTGCCGCTGTAAGTGCTACTACTCTTCTCTGCCTTGGAGTTGTGACCAGGGCCACTGCTCCCTTGTGACTGACTATAAAAATTTCCTCTGCTCTAGAACTGCAACCCAGAACCACAGGGCATAGAGTTGACTATCAATGCCAGCTGTATCCAGTGCTGGCAAAGGGTTCCCTGTAATCTCTTTCTGACCAGGTGTCTGATACCTTTATAGTTTCTGAGCTGAGAGTTCCCAAAGCTGCCACTGGCACTATCTCAGCTGCCTCCAATTTCTGCTGGCTGCCGCCCTGTGTGCTTTGAGCTGGCCTTCACCTGGTGTGTAAGGCCTTTCCTGCCAACCTCTTAAGTTGTCTTAGGCTGGAAAAATGTCTCACTCTGACATTTTGTTGCTTCTGCTGCTTCAAAATTTGATTTGAGACATTATTTTAAAGTTGGTTGGAGGAGAAGGTTGGGAGAATATGGCTGGGTTGCTGCTTCTAATGCTCTATCTTGCCTCACTCTCCTTCTATGCTACTTTCAAGGGTTTTGGTGGTTTAAAATATTTTTGATAAAGTATATGGTGAATAAACTTTTCAAGCTCATAAATTTTACAAGTTTGTAAACTCTAGAAATATCTGTGCAAATTTCTTTTATTTTGTAGATGAGGGAAGCATGGAAACTAACTTAACCTGCTTCTTGTAGGTAGAATACAAAATAAAAGGCACACTGCTATTCATATTACTTTGTAAAGCAGAGTAGAAAAAGGACAATTATATCTATTAACTATCATTCATAACTTAGGAAATAGGAGAATCATCCTATTATAAAGCAAAGATGAATAGATACTAAGCTACTAATTCCTTTGCACAAAATAATTGCATTATATGTCAATCATAAGAGACTGGTGAGCAACAACTTATCCATTTTCCCTCTGGCTGGTCTTAATGATTATGATGATAATGGCATAGCAGTTTCAAATGAAAAAGATGATAGTAAAGAGACTCTTCATTTTTTTTCTGTACTCTAAGCTGCCAGTCTTCAGAATCTATTATATAGATTCTCTTGTGTTTATAGCTATATATTTTAGAAAATGTATAAGTTGTATTATCTGGGCAATCTTCAGGTTTTAATTACTTAAATAAATAAATTGTACTTATTGAAAGAGGTACTTTAGAATCCAGTAATTAGGCAATGTAACAAGGAGGAGCAATGACAAGAGCTCTTTGGAATAACATGGGTTTGTAAATGATTTATGATTCAGGCTGCTATTAGAGAAGTACTGCTGTTTATTCAAACAGGTGCTATGTCTGGTATCACAAGACCTCAGTTGGAATCACAATTTTTTCTTAAGAATAATGGTAACAATACTAAAATACTAGCATTTATATAGATTTTTAAGGTTTTCAAAGAATTTTACATATGATAACATTGGATTATCTTTTATTGTGCAATATTGGATAAATCAATTAATTTTTTTTTCTGAGCACTAATTCCACTTTCTATGAAATGGGGATGATACTAGCACAACATGTCACATTGTTATTGGGAAGAGAAAGGACTTTGGAAACTTTAAAGTCATAGATACATGTATAGTTTTCAATTAATATTACAGACATTTATTTCTGTTAATTTCACTTAATCTCATAAATAAGTATGAATTAGTAGGATCATAGATTTGCAGATGGATGGTGCCTAGCAGATCATTTTGTCTAGGTTATTTATTTTTCAGATGAGGCAACTGATGCTCACTCACAGAGATTAAATAACTTCCTTAGGAATATACTTCATGAGAATACCATGATTTCTACTTTATTAAGTTTCAGTCCATTCCATGGTAAGTTTTCCTTTCTTCCCTTCTCAGTACTTCCAAAGTTTTCAGTTTTAACTCATTCTCTTTTCCTTTCCTCCAATACCCAAGTGTGAAGTGAACAATCTCCTTACTAAGACTAATTCTGCAGTTTGTGTTCACACCATTGTCTCCCACATCCTCTAGGAGTTTACTACATTGCTCAGCCCCACTGTCTTATCATCTATTTCTCCTCTCCTAGATTTTTCCATTATAGATGGGTCCAACCTACCTTAAAAAGCAAAACCAAAAACATCTTTAATCCTTCTACCAAGTCTATTCTTCCCCTTCATCCTTGAAAAAAAGTATTCCTGAAACAGAGATGAGGAAAATATAGTCATGAACCTCAATGAGGTTACAATCATGGGATAATTGACCTAGAAGTGGAAGGAACATCAGAGTCCACATTGACTAAAATTCTAATTTTACATATAAGGAACCTAAGGCCTGGGGTTATAATGCAACTTACTAAAAGTCACCAAAGACAGGATTTAAACTAAAGTCCTCTAAAACAAGTCTTCTTTCCTCTGCATCACAATCTCACATAATCTACATCCTTGAAAAAAGTTTTCTCTCACTGCTTCCATTTCCTTGACAGTCACATACATAAATTTGGTGTCAACACACAACATTTCCTAAATGCAATGGCTACTTCTTAGTCTTCATCCTCCCTGAACTTTCTACAGCATTTTATTCTACTAACTACTCTTTGCTTCTTGTCATCCCCCCCCCCTTGCCTTGATGACAATGTTTTTTAATGGTTTTCCTGCCTTTTTGGTTATTTTTCTCAATTTATTTCATTAGTTTCCCTTTATTCTTCTTCCTCAAGGTTACATATACAATCCTCTTTTCTTCTCTTGAAATAGTCTTGCTTTTAGCACTTCCATGATTCTTCAGTGTTGATACATTGCAAATCTATATATCTTGCCCTGAATTTTCCTCTATGCTCCACTCAAACATTTCTAATTGATTAATGAATGTCTGTACTTGTATATGCTTAGTCCTCAAACTCAACACAACCAAAAAAGAATTCATCATCTTTCCTTCAAAGTCCCTCTTCCTTCTAACTTATTTTAATGACAACAAAATTTTCAGCTATCTAAGTTTAACATCTGTCACTTGTGATTTATCTATTTCTGTAATCACACTTTTCAGATAATAATTACTCTGATCCATATAGTGCTGAAACATTTACAAATAGTGTTCTCTACAATAACACAGTGAGAGATTATTCCTATTTTGTAAATAATAAATATGAACCTCAGCTATGTTAAGAGACATGCCAAGGCCACAGGGAGGATCTGAACTCAATTATCTCTAGGTTGCTAGTTCTGTGTTCATTTCACTTTAGTATTCTATTCTGTTGCCAGAGTCCCTTTGATTCTTCTACCATAAAACCCCTCATCTCTTATCCCTCTCTGTTTTGTTTCTTCTTTCATATTTTAACTTGTTTATTAGACCATGTTTAATCCCTCCCCTAGGTGACATGAGATTGTGATGCAGAGGAAAGAAGACTTGTTTTAGAGGAGTTGAGTTTAAATCCTGTCTTTGACATTTACTTCCTGTGTGATTTTGAGTAAGTCACATTATAACCCTGGGCCTTAGGTTCCTTATATGCAAAATTAGAATGTTAACCAGTGTGGATTCTGAGGTTCCTTCCACTTCCAGATCGATTATCCCATGATTGTAACCTCGTTGAGGTCCATGACTATAATTTCCTCATCTCTGTTTCAAGAATACTTAGAGCAATGAGTAATACTTATTTTGCTTTTGGTAGGTGCTTTAAGCATATTTGTTAAATTGAATTTTATAATATAATTCATGTTTATAGCTTAGTATTATTGTGCTGCATTTGGTTCAGAAGAAATTACTAGGACTGAAATGATCTTCCAGATAGCCATTACTAACTGTCTTGAAAATGGAAACAAAGCCTCAGTGTCTACCTTAGGATGATTCAACATATGCAGAATTGTCAGTTAGCTTTGCTCGCCATAAAGCTAAGGGCCTATGAACATTCCCTGGGGAAAAAAAGGAAGACAGGAGACAAGGGTTTCTCATTCTGGGTCAGCTGCCAGGGTGAAAAGAGAGATAGAGTAGTCTAAACTATCAACCTTTGTTTGCTTCTCAATCTAGTCCATCCTTCATAGAAATTCTCAAATAATATCCTTAGTACACTAATATAAATTTCAGTTATTCAAAAAAATTATTGCAAAATACATGTAAGCATAGACATGACACAAGTGTTTGATAGAGAGGCTGAAAATTATACATATTAAAATAAATTTGCATTGGATCTTATGGGATGGGAATGTATTTTTTTATAATTAATATGAAAAAGGAGGTTTAGCTTTCAGATACAATATTAATTTTAGTTTGAGACTCATTGCATGAGATTGATTATAAGCAACATGGTCCAGCAATGAACTTTCAATGAAAGTTCCTGAGTTAAATTCTGGCTCACTTTTTACCTATCTGATCTTGGGTAAGACATTTAAAATCTTTAGGCTTCTCAGTTTCTTCATTTGTAAAATGATGAGGTTGGTCTAGATGGACTATAAGTTCATACGGATTGGTTTTGTAATCTCTAGGCTATTTTTGTGTGCATATTTTCAATCAAACTGTCCCTAATTTCCATGAAAATGTGAAATATTCAAATTATTTCTACTTAGTCACATATCACACAAATTTTAACTTATTTTAAAATATTGGCATCATGGTGTTACAAATGTATAAGTACTGATAAATGGTGAATTCGAAGCAAGGGATCACTACAATTCTTTCTTTCACAAGAATGTGATGCATGAAATGTTTGTTTAGCATGCAAAATCCCTAGATATCTAATAGGTTCCTCTTTCCACATTAAAGGGCATTCATTGGTCCTTTAGTCCTTTGGAATTGAATTTTTTACTTGCATTCTATCCAGACTTCACTCTGTTGTACTTTAATTTCATGAAAAAAACCAGCTTCTACATCTTAAAAAAAAAACAGAAATAACCTTGTTTCAGTTTGTACTAATATCCAAGATGAAGAGTAGATATTAAGGAAGTGTGAAAACCTGTGAGATTAAAATAAATTAGATAGATGTATTCAAATATCTCATTGCATTCTACTTGCGTGGAGATATATGCAGCATGAAATACCATGTCAGCATAACTAATATACCTTGGGTAAGAATTTATGGAACTTCATTGTCAATATCAGCACCATCCTACAGAAGCAAGTATTCAGGTTACTTTATGTACATCATTAAGGACTCAGTTGTGCCAAGGCCCTACCAGCCCTCTCCAGCAGTAGGAAGAATGTGGCAGTCACAAAATCTCTCAGTCAGAGTAATTCATCTGGATCCATCTGTCTGTTCCATTTCACAATGGGTTTCAACAAGTAATTTTGCATTTTCCACTTCTACTCTTGAACATACATCTCGACTTGGTTGCCATGATTTTCTTTATGTCTGGTCTGTCTCCTTGCTATTTTCATGTTCTGATATGTTGCTTAAAGTCCATCTATTCATTTGAAAGAACAGAAGTTCATTAATTCCCTATATTCCACTTATGTTCTCTATTGTTCTCAGGTGTGAGGGAGCTCCGTTAGACAAGAAAAAAATCTACCCTTATGGAACTTATAGATTAGCAGGAGTTAAGAAATTGTAGCATATATTAGCCAACATTACAAATTGAGTTATTGTTTTAAAGGATATGTAGGGATTCAACAAGCAAAGAGGGATATTTTTAGACATTCCATTATAGGGAACAAAATATGAAAAGAAACAGAAATGTAAAAGTGCAAGGTATGAGAATAAGAAGAGTCCAATTTGGCTAGTGTCAAGTGAAGAGATTGGAGTAAAATGAAAGACAGATGGAGAGGTAAGGTGGTACCCAATTACAGAATGCTAGGAGAGACATGAACTCATATATCTACAAGCAGGAAAATTTTGGAATCAACAAACAAGAAGGTATGACAAAAAGGAAATTTTAAAATAACAAAGGCAGTTGATGGGGGGACCTTACTAAAGAAGTAGCAGAAGAAATAGAAAGAAGGATAAGAGGGATTTTGCAGGTGTGAAATTGATAGATTATTTAGAAATTTAATAAATATAATAGGTGAGGGAGAAGAAAGAGTTATGAAGTCCTGAACTGGTCCTATTATGAAAACTTCACTTACTGGAACAGTGAAATGTATGTGTGTTTAAAATTCCATTATGTTTGCTTGGTTTAATCACAGACATCACTCTTTTTAATTGTCCTTCTCTAGACTAATGTTTTACAACAGGACAGGAATATGATTAACCAAGAAATAGTTACCAAAGTAGAACACAAAGACACATGTAAAAACCCTCTCTATGATCATTAATATGCAACATTAAATACACAGATATCCTTCAAAGCTCTTCAAAATAAAATAAAATGTACTTTTTAGATTTGCAGAATGGCTCAGTAAGTTTTATTATTCCTTTTATGACAAATGTCCCCTGAATGATTGTTTAGATAGCATACTCCTAGAGGTTATTTTATTTGGTTTTCATTAAACTCCTGGAGGGCAGAGCTAATGGCTCCCACTTCCTTCTGCATGGCTTAATAGAGTGCTTTGCACATAGTAAGGGATCAATACATTCTATTGACCAATTATGCTATTGATCCTAAACAGTGCTCAGAACAGGAAACGCTTATGAGAGGGTTTAACAAGCACTTTTAGTATTGTTGGTGAATAGAGTTTAGTGAACTCACCAAAATAGCAATAAAAAATGATGGAGTTGATTTTCTATATTGAGTATCTAACTGTTGAATCCTATACATTAACACTCTTCAAAAATAAAAAGAAAAAATAAAATTGAATTGTCAATTTGTTATAAAATTACAATAAATATCAATTATCACTATATAGTTCAAGTAAAACTCAAATAAACTAATTGAAAACTCACTAGATTTATACTAATTTTGCAAGATAATTGTATGATATTTAATTGTGAAATTTCAAAGATTGGAAAGCTGCGTTTATGTAATTTTAGTTATTTTGAATATTTTTTAAATTTTTCCTTCTGTTTCTTAAAAAAAAGTATTTAAATACCAGTGGCTTTGTGGATTTATTCTGTAGCTTGCCTCTATGCAAACTCTATTAGTCATCTGAATTAGTTTCTTTGGTAATTCTCTGGGGTTTTCTTTTTTGCCCTTGAATAACATTTAATTTTTCCAAATTACAAGTAAAAACAATTTTTAACATTTATTAAAAAAACAGCTTTTGACTTGGATCATTTTATTGCTGAGAATAGCTATGTCATTCAGAGCTGATCATCTCACAGTATTGCTGTTAATGTATAAAATATTCTTCTTCTGCTCACTTCATTTTGCATCAGTTCATACAAGTCTTCCCAGGTTTGTTTTTTCTCAAAGCATTCTGCTCATCATTTCTTATAGCACAATAGTATTCCATTATAATAATATATCACAACTTGTTCAGCCATTCCTCAATTGATGGACATCCCATCAATTTTCAATTCTTCACCACCACAAAAAGAACTGCTATAAATATTTTTGCACATGTAGGTCCTTTTCCTTTTTAAAAATCTCTTTGGGATTAAGACCTACTAGTAGTACTGTTGGATCAAAGGATAAGCTGGATCAAAGTTTTATAGCCCTTTGGGCATATTTCCAAATTGCTCTCCAAAATGATTGGATCAGTTCACAATTCTACCAACAGCATCCCAATTTTCCCATATCCCCTCCAATATTTCTCATTTTCCTTTTCTGTCAGCATTTTTCATGTAATTATAGATAACTTTGATTTTTTTCTCTGAAAACTGCCTATTCATATCCTTGACCATTTATAAATTAGCAAAAGGTGTATCTTTGTAAATGTGACTTGGTTCTCTGTATATTTAAAAAATAAGCCCTTTATATGAGACATTTACTGAGGGAAAAAACAAACAAACCTTCCACCAGCTTTCTGATTTCCTTCTAATCTTGGTATCATTGGTTTTGTTTGAACAAAATCTTTTTATTTAATATAAACAAAGTTATCCAATTTACATCTTTTAATGCTCTTTGTCTCTATTTTGGTCATTATTTCTTCCATTCTCCATAAATCTGATAGGGAAACTATTCTTTGCTCATCTCATTTGTTTATGGTATCACCCTTTATGTGTAAATCATGTACTCCTTTTGACCCGTCTTGGTATAGAGTCTAAGATGTTCTGTACCTAGGTTCTAAGTAAACTATCATGTCGACTTCAAATAAGGTCAAATTTGCCTCCTCTCTGTTCATATATATACATATACATATATGTATATATATATATCTTTTATTTTATACATTTTTGTTGTTTTGGCTAGTATTTTGGACTTATGCTAACTTATACTGGGGAAACAGGGCCTCCTTAATTTATCCATTGGTGCAGGGAAAATTTGTAGGATTTTTCCATTGCACACAATAATAGCTTTTAGTTAATAAAGATAGGTGCATGCCTATGAATTTGATTCTCAAGCCACAGCTATGTGTAACAATAGTAGCAACTACTAAACAAGAAACAGACATTTCACAGCATTTGGGGTGACAACAGGATAGCTAACCTAAATTTTTCATTAGGTAGTTATAGATATAGGTTTAGGGCTTGGCAAAGAGCTCAGGACTGGAAATAAAATTTGGGGGATCCTCACTTCAAGAGGCAATAGTTGAATGTGTAGCAACAGATGTATTATCAAAGTAGACAAACTAAAAAGAAACAGACAGAGAACATTCATAGAACTACTAGATTCTCTGGTATACACGTATACCTGAGAATCACTGTATATTTCTATATTCAGACAAAGATAACCTTGAGGTTATATCCCTGGGGGAGTTCATTTCATGATAGATAACACCTAGTTTGAAGATCTCAAGATTAGGTTGATGTTCTGTGACTACCATTTAGAGTCTAAGAAACAAAGATCTAGGTGCTTCTAGGGTTTGTTTCCACTAGATATGATTGGAAGCACTAGTAAGGCATTAAACCCATCTTGCCATTTCACATGTGAGTGAAATATATATATATATATATATATATATATATATATATAT
>NW_020954557.1:65263972-65277107 GCF_900497805.2 Vombatus ursinus
CAACATATCTCTACTTTGTTCTTTTGAAACTTCAAGGGTTGCTGGAATTCTAGCAAATGATATGGAACCATGGACAACAGACTATTATTCTATATTTTGGCTCATTTATCACTGATTTCTAAGTTGAAATACTATTTGTACAGCTGTTGTAATGCCATTAGCTCTATTCAAATCTGTTGGAATTTACTTGTAAATTTAGAACTGAAAAATCCCCAGTGGGTTTTAATTTTACTGTGGTAGATATTAAGAGAGGGTGAACTAACATAAATGAGATTTCTAAGTAATTACTGCTCATTTCTTAAATCAAAATTTTAAAATGAATGCATATTTGCTCAATAGATGAATATATTCATTATAATCTATGAGTACATTCCAGTACATTACCACAATAATTAAGCATTCTTTAGTCTCTAATGAGGGGAGAAAACATTGTTTACTTTAGAAATCCATGGAATGACTATAATAAAGGGGAAAAAATCTTCTAACTGAAGTGTAAGTAGGATCATACTTCAGATGGGGAAAATCTATTTGTAAGAGTAACAGATAATAAATAACCATCTCTTCTTTATCCTGGCAGAAAATAGGACTTTTCTAGATGGTTAGCCTAAATTCCCCTAAAGGCTTGCTACCTTGAAAAATGGCTCTGCATCATTTGCCACCATAAATTATCTGTAGGGTCTCTTTGCTTTCCAGTCTGCCAAATCAGGGGCTGTAGGAGGAAATGGCAGCATTAAAAATGTATTTGCTAAAATGAACACATAATGTGAACATTTCAGTATCATTTTTAGAAATGCTAGTGGCAAAGAAAAAATATAATTTTATAATGATTGGTTAAGTCGACAATAGACAATTTGTCATTGTTCAAAATGAAACAAACCCATAATTTTTTTTGATGTTACCTTGATATGACATTATGGAGAGATAATTATTTTGAATTTCTAATGTGCATTTTTGGTCCTATGTAATTTCCATTGAAGTAACATATTCCTTACTCAGATGCTAACTTCCTATATATACATTTTACATAAAAAGTAATAGGAAATAATTATATTACAGGAAAATGAAATTCAAGCCAAAATGAGGGTAATATGCTCTGAGTATGAAGTAGGATAAAGGCTCAGTGGGATTAGAGTGAATTATGGAACTAATAGTTAATTTTTGCATATGGAAAGCAGATGACAGAATCTTAATTTTTTACATTAAACATTTATTAATTTATTTATTTTTAGTTTTCAACACTCACTTTCATGATATTTTGAGTTCCAAATTTTCTCCCCACCTAGCCCTTCCCCCACCCCAATATGGTGTGCATTCTGAAAACCCCTTTTCCTAATCTGCTGTCCCTTCTATCATCTCCTCTTTCTCTTATCCACTTCCCCCTCTATTTTCCTGTAGGGCAGCATAGATTTCTATACCCCATTGTCTGTATATCTTATCTCCCAATTGCATATGAAAATAATTTTTAACATTTGTTTGAGTTACAAATTTTCTCCTTTCCTCCCTCCCCATCCACCCTCATTGAGAAAGCAAGCAACTCAATACAGGTTATACATGTGTAGTCATGAAAACACTTCCAGCATATTTATGTTGTGAAAAACTAAGTATATTTCCCTTTATCCTATCCCACCCCCCCATTTATTCTATTCTCTCTTCTGATCTTGTCCCTCTTTAGAAGTGTTTGCTTCTGATTACCCCCTGCCCCAATCTGTCCTTCCTTATATCATCCCCCCACTCCCTTATCCCCTTCCCTCCTATTTTCCTGTAGGATAAGATAGATTTCCTTACCCAATTAAATGTATATGTTATTCCCTCCTTAAGCTAAATCTGATGACAATAAGATTCATTCATTGCCTCTCACCTTCCCCTAATTCCCCTTCACTGTAAAAGCTTTGTTTTGTCTGTTTTATGTGAGATAATTTACTCCATTCTACCTCTCCCTTTCTCCTTCTCCCAGTATAATCCTGTCTCACCACTTAATTTTATTTTTTTAAAATATCACCCCATTCATCTTCAACTCACCCTGTACCCTCTATCTATATATACAACTATCTATATATTCAACTCACCCTGTACCCTCTACCTATCTATATATACACACAATTTTCCTTCCAACTGCCCTGATACTGACAAAGGTCTTACGAGCTACAAATATCATCTTTCCATGTAGGAATGTAAACAGTTCAACTTTAATAAGGCCCTTATGATTTCTCTTTCCTGTTTACCTCTTCATGCTTCTCTTGAGTCTTGTATTTGAATGTCAGATTTTACATTAAGCTCTGGTCTTTTTAGCAAGAATACTTGAAAGTCTTCTATTTCACTGAATGTCTATTTCTCCCCCAAAGAATTATACTCAGTTTTGCTGGATAGGTGATTCTTGGTTGTAATTCTATCTCCTTTGGCTTCCGGAATATTATATTCCAAGCCCTCTAGTCCCTTAATGTAGAAGTTGCTAAATCTTTTGTTATCTTGATTGTGTTTCCACAATATTTGAATTGTTTCTTTCTGGATGCTTGTAACATTTTCTCCTTGACCTGGGAACTCTGGAATTTGCCTACAATATTCCTATGAGTTTTCCATTTATATCTTAACCTATGGTTCTAGAATATCAGGGCAGTTTTTCTTGATAATTTCTTGAAAGATGATGTCTAGGTTCTTTTTTTTATCATGGCTTTAAGGTAGTACAATAATTTTAAATGAGCTCTCCTGGATCTATTTTCCAGGTCAGTTGTTTTTCCAATGAGATATTTCTCATTGTCTTCTATTTTTTTCATTCTTTTGGTTTTGTTTACAATTTTTTGATTTCTCATGAAGTCATTTGCTTCCATTTACTCCTTTATAATTTTTGAAGAACTATTTTCTTCATTGAGATTGTTGACTTCCTTTTCAAGTCTTAGATCTTAACTGAAGTCTAAATTGTAAAGTAAGGCTACCATATCAAATTAACCAAAATAAACATATAGACCCATCCACACTAAACAAGAGCAATATCTACAACATCAATGGGAAATGGTCATTCAGAATTTACTTAAATACCTTCATTTAGGGGAAGCCTAGTACATCACTTTGGCAGTCCATTCCACCCATGGTTAGCTATAATTGTTAGAAATTGTTTCCTTAAGTTTCAATGTATTTATTTGTAACTTTAACACAATGCTTCTAGCAGAACAAGACTAGTCATCCTTCTACACAACAATCCTTAAAATACTTAAAGATAGGTACCATGACTCCCCACATCTAAAGAGTCTGCATCTCTATGCCAAACATGCACACCTCCTTCAACTGATTGATATATGACATCATATCAAGGCTTGTTACCATCTTCGAATACTCTCTAATTGATATTACTATCCTTCAAAAAATAATACTCTCAGAACTAAATGCAGGATGTTAAATGTGGGCTGATCAAGAAAGAGGAGAATCAGACTACCTCTTCTCATTCCTGGAAGTTATTCCTCTCTTAGTGAAGCCAAAGATTCTATTAAACTCCTGGTATATTATTGTGGACTAATATTTAGCTTGTGATTCACTAAAACCTTTAGAACTGAAAATTAACTGTCTATCTACTTCCCTTCTCATTTTGTACTCATAATTGTTTTTAACCCAGATGAAAAACTTTACATTTATTGCTAGTAAATGTCATCTAATTAAACTCCTCCAAGTGTTCTAGCCTTTCAAGATTTGAGGGATTCTAACTTCTTATCCAATTTCTAATCAATTCTTTTTAGATTAGTGCCTTTTGCAAATTAAAATGTGTGCCATCTTTGCCTTAATCAAGATATTGATAAAATGTTAAACAGGAGATAGAAAGACATGCAATGAAAATAAAGGGCTGGAGGAAAATCTATTTTGCTTCAGTTGAAGTAAAAAACAAACAAACAAACAAACAAACAGGCAGGTGTGGCCATCATGATCTCAGACAAAGCAAAAGCAAAAAATGTTGAGTCATTTGAGTTTTGTCCAATTTGTGGTGACTCGATTTGGGGTTTTCTTAGCAAAGATACTGAAGTGATTTGCCATGTCTTTCTACAGCTCATTTTACAGATGAGGAAACTGAGGTAAACAGTTAAGTGACTTGCCCAGGATCACATAGCTAATGTCAGAGGCCAGATTTGAACTTTCCTGACTCTACGCCTGGCACTCTATCACTGCACTACTTAGCTGTCCACAAATAAAAATTGACTTAATTAAATCAGAGATTAATCAGAGAAACTGTGTTTTTCTAAAAGGTATCATAGACAATGAATAAACACTACATTAATTTCTTGATAAAGGTTTCATTTCTCAAATATATAGGCAACTGAGTAAAATTTATTTTAAAAATAATGAGAGCCATCCTCCAATTGATAAATGGTCAAAGGATACAAACAAACAGTTTTGAGAAAAAGAAATCAAAGCTATCCATTGTCATATAAAAATACTCTAAATCACTGTTGCTTAGAGAAAAACAACTTCAAACATCTCTGAGGTAATACCTCACACATGTCAGAAATGACAAATGCTGGAGGGGATGAGGGAAAATAGGTACATGAATGAATTGTTGGTGGAGTAGTGAACTCTTATAACTGTTCTCCAAAACAATCTGCAACTATGCCCAAAGGGCTATAAAACTGTTCATACCCTTTGAGCCAGTATTATCACTTGCAGGTCTATATCCAAAGAGACAAAAGAAACAGGACAAATTTGTATAAAACATTTGTACAAAAATATTTATAGAATCTCTTTTTGTGATGGCAAAGAATTAGAAATTGAGGGGACACAACAATTGGTGAATGGTTTAACAACTTATGGTATATGATTTTGATGGAGTACTGTTGCACAATAAGAAATGATGAGTGGTTTCCCCAATTGATAAATGGTCAAAAAATATGAACAGGCAGTTCTCAGTTGAAGAAGTTAAAGCCATCTAGAAAAATGCTTTAAATCACTATTGATTAGAGAAATGCAAATCAAAACAACTCTGAGGTACCACATCACATCTATCAGATTGGCCAACATGACAAAACAGGAAAATGATAAATGTTGGAGAAGATGTGGGAAAATTGGAACACTAATGCATTGTTGGTAGAGTTGTGAACTGATCCAACCTTTCTGGAGAGCAATTTGGAACTATTCCCAAAGGGCTATAAAAAGGTGCATACCTTTTGACTCAGCAATAGCACTTCTAGGATTGTATCCCAAAGAGATCATACAAATGGGAAAAGGACCCACATGTACAAAAATATTTATAGCAGCTCTTTTTGTGGTGACAAAGAATTGGAAATTGAGGGGATGCCCATCAATTGGGGAATGGCTGAACAAGTTGTGGTATATGAATGTAATGGAATACTATTGTGTTATAAGAAATGATGAGCAGGCAGGCTTCAGAGAAACATGGAAAGACTTGTATGAACTGATGCTGAGTGAAGTGAGCAGAACCAGGAGAACACTGTACACAGTAACAGCAACATTGTGCAATGACTAACTTTGATAAACTTAACCTTTCTCAGCAACGCAAGGATCTAAGACATCTCCAAAAGTCTCCTAATGGAAAACGCTATCCACATTGAAAGAAAGAATGATAGAATTTGAAAGCAGATCAAAGCATACTATTTGCTCTTTTTGTTTTCTTCCGTTTTGTTTCCTCTTTCTTGCAGTTCCTCCTATTGGTTCTAATTCTTCCTTACAACATCACTAATGTGAAAACATGTTTAATAGGAATGTATATGTATAATCTATATCAGATTGAGGGAGTTGGGGAGGTAGGGAGAGAAAAATTTAAAACTCAAAAGCTTATGGAAGTGATTGTTGATAACTCAAAATAAAGTAATAAAAATAAATAAATAATTTTTTAAAAATGATGAGGGGTCATTTCAGAAAAAAAATGGCAAAACCTATACAACCTAATGCAAAAATTAAGTGAGAAGAACTGAGTGGACATTGTACACAGTAGCAACAATGCTGCAATTACCAACTATGAAAGATTTGATTACTCTGATCAATAGAACGGTCCAAGACAATTCTAAAGGACTCATAATGAAAAAATGCTATCTACCTCTAGAGAGAGAACTGATGAACTCTTGAGAGCAAATTGAAGTATAATTTTCTTACTTTTTTGCAACATAGCTTATATGGAAATATGTTTTGCATGATTTCACTTGTATGATTGATATAATTTTATTTGTTTTCTCAGTAAGTGGGGGAAGTGTAGTAGGGAGGGAGAAAATTTGGAAATCAAAATTAGAAAAGAAAAGAATGTTATAAATAAACAATAAAGTAAAAGGATAACATAAAAAACAAAGTAGATTACCATCATTTGAAATATAGCTAAATTGTAGTATATGAATTGTGTTACATGAAATATTACTGTGCTGTAAAAATAATGAATGTAATGAATACAGAAAAGTCTTTTAAAAATTGCATCAATATAAAAATCCCATATGCTTCTTTTACATTGCAGCATCAAATCCCTTTATTCTTCAGTTTATCCCCCAGCCATCAGCCACTTGCCACTCTCCTCTTTTCCCCTTCCTGACCCCTTGATGAACTAATTCAACTCTTCACTGTTCTGCTCTCTTGAATCCCTTTCCCATTTATCTTTTTACCCATTATCCCAGACCAAGCCTCAGTCTCAGATCAATTATACGTTTGCTACCTTTACTCCTAAACATAAACTGATGAAAAGGTGGAAAAAATCATGGAACTATTTTGACAAGGTCCACTGCAAATTTCTTTTCTACAACCTCAACTGAGCCCTCACTGATTGTAGGCATTCTTAGTGTATAGCTGCTTTGTCAACTCATTATTCCACTCTCCACTGCACACCTTTTCATCCCTTCTCAAATCCATCCCCTCTTTTAAACCTCACAGCTGAGAACCTTGCCTTATATATTTTTTTAAGAAAGTGAGGTCATGCACCATAAGCTCCCTCTTCTCCCCTCTTAAGGATCTTGAGATTATCTCATATAACTTATATTATTGTTGCCACTATTTCTTCCTTCAACCCTGTCTCACATGTCGCAATACTCCTTACCAAGAGTAACCCCTCTACCTGCTTAAGAATCCCAATAGATTGTCCCCTCTGTCATCCCCATTCTCTTATTTATTTTCAACCTCTCCTTGGTTACTGGATTGTTCCCTCCTGCCTATGTATATGTCTATGTTTCCTCCAGTCTAAAGCAAACAAAACAAAAACCTCCCTTTATCCTTCTGTATCCACTATCATCTTCTGCTCTTGGTATCTAAACTCCTTGAAATGATTATCCACAATAGCTGCATCCACTTTTTATTCCATTCTTCTCTTACCATATATTCATCCAGTTTCTTTAGAATAATATAAATCCTTCAAGAACCACAGTACAGTTCATGGAAATAAATTCATTAAATCTAACTAATACTTATGAGTTAAAATGTAACTCATCATATTAGGATCTACAGCTCACCATGCTTGTTATGCATATCTTGTTTTCCATTTATATGCAGGCAACTAAAGTTGTGGGTTTTGTCAAGGTTCCTTTTTTGGATTTTGTTTCTGCTGAATTTCTGAGTATTTCTATTTGTATTCTTCTTCCTACATTGCAACTACTTTGTGGAATCTACTTTGATGTATATATATATATATATATATATATATATATATTTCTCACTTATATCACTTCTTCCTTTTTAGTTTAAAGTCCTTCTGATTATATTTGCAAAACTCTAGGCATAAGCATTCTTATCAGTCAGCCAGTCAACAAGCATTCATTCAGTGCTTATTACTGCCAGGCACTGTAGTAAACTCTCTGCAAATGAAGAAAAAATAAAAAAAAAAGTCTGGGATTAACTCATATTTTAATGGAGAGACAAACATGAAAATCATTTGGTTCATACAAGATATATTCAGAATTAATGGATGGAAATCTCTAAAATACTAGAAACTGGAGGAATTGGGAAAGGTCTCTTGATGGTGAGATTTAAGTAGGTCTTGAAGGAAGCCAAGAAAACTAAGAAAATGAGGTTGTCAATCTTTGTTCCACATACTACATTCATAAATATGAGCTTATTATTCCTGGATTTTAAACCATAATGCAGAAATCTAAATCCTATTCTCAGATACTATTTTTCCAGATAACCTTTTATTTATAAAAATATTTTGGGGGTCTGAACCTATTATATTTTAATAGTATTTTATGTTTTTTCCCAATTACATGTCAAGAAAATTTTTATCATTCATTTTAATAAGTTTTTTTTGTGTGTGTGTGAGGCAATTGGGGTTAAGTGACTTGCCTAGGGTCACAGAGCTAGTAAGTACCATGTATCTGAGGCCAGATTTGGACTCAGGTACTCCTTACTCCAGGGCCAGTGCTCTATCCATTGTGCCATCTAGCTGTCCCTAATAAGATTTTTACAAATTTTATAATTTTTTCTCCCTTCCTCTCTTCCCTCCTCTCTTTTGAAAATGGCACAAAATTTGATATAGGTTATACATGTGCTGTCATGTAAAACATATTTCCATATTAGTCACAGTTGTGAAAGGAGAAATATATCAAAAGGAAAAAAAAACATGAAAAAGAATAAAATATGTGAGAAGAGTATGCTATGTTCTCCATTCAGAATCCATCACTTCTTTTTCTAGTTGTGGATAGCATTTTCCTTTATGAGTCCTTTGTACTTGCCTTAGATCATTATGTTGCTAAGAAGAATAAGTCATTCATAGTTGATCATCACACAATGTTGCTGATATTGTATACAATGTTTTCCTGGTTCTCCTTATTTCACTTTGTATCAGTGTATACAAGTCTTTCCTGGTTTTTCTGAAATCTTTCTGTTCCTCATTTCTTATGCGCAATAGCATTCCACTACATTCATATACCATGGTTTCCTGAGCCATTAACTTCTTCTTTAAGAATTTGTATGCTATACTGCTTGATGCATATATCCTTAGTATTGATATTATTTCATTGTCTATGGTACCTTTTGATAAGATGTAGTTTTCTTCCTTATCTCTTCTAATTAGGTCTATTTTTGCTTTTGCTTTGTCTGATATTAAGATTGTTAACCTACTCTTTTTTTTACTTCCACTGAAGCATGATAGGTTCTGTTGCAGCCCCTTACCTTTATTCTTTGTGTGTCTCTGTGCTTCAAGTGTGTTTCTTGTAAACAACATATTGTAGGATTATGGTTTTTGATCCACTTTGCTATCTGCTTCCATTTTATGGGAGAGTTCATCCCATTCACATTTACACTAACTCTGTATTTATTTCCATCCTATTTTTCCTCTTGTTTGTCCTCTCTCTCTTTTCACCCTTTCCCTCATTGACAGTGTTTTTCTTCTGTCTACTGCATCTCCAGGTCTGCCCTCCCTTCTGTCAGTGCCCCTCCCCTTTACTTAATCTTCTAACCTCCTACTTTCCTGTTGGGTAAGATAGATTTCTATATTCAATTGACTGTGCATATTATTTCCTCTTTGAGCCAATATTAATGAGAATAAAGTTCAGGTGATGTTTATTGACTACCACCATCTTTCCCTCCATTGTAATGTGTTTTTCATGCCTCTTCATGTGAATAATTTACACCATTCTATTTCTCCCTTCCTACTGTACCCACTATGTTGTTCTTTCTCATCCCATAATTATTTTTATGTCATTCACTCAAGTTCACCTTGTAACTGTACTTTCTGTCTATATATATTCCTTCTAGCTATACTATTAGTGGTACAATTTTTAAGAATTACAAGTATCATCTTCCCATGTAGTTATGTAACCACTTCAGCTCCCTTGAATCCCTTATGTTTTCTTTTCCCTTTTCTCCTTTTTCCTTTTTTAGGCTTCTCTTAGTTCTCAACATTGGATATCAAATTTTATTTTGTTCAATTCTGGTCTTCTCCTTATGAAAGCTTGGAATTCTTCTATTTCATTGAATGGCCATGTTTTCCCTTAAAGTATTATGCTTAATTTTGCTGGGTAGGTAATTCTCGGTTGTATTCCTAACTTCTTTTCCTTCCAAAATATCATGCTCCTTGACCTCTGAGCCTTCAATGTTGCAGCTGCCAAGTCCTGTGTAATCCTGATTGATTCCCTGATATTGATTTGTTTCTTCCTGGCCACTTGCAGTATTTTTTTCCCTTTTTCTGATAGTTCTGAAATTTAGTGATGATGTTCCTTGGAGTTTTTATTTTGGGATCTCTTTCCTGAGGTTATTGGTAAATTCTTTCAATGCCTATTTTGCCCTCTGGTTGCAGGATATTAGGGCAGTTTTCCTTGATAATTTCTTGAAAGTTGCTGTTCAAACTCATATAAATTATTAGCATTTCTATATATTACTAACAAAGCCCAACAGCAAGAGATAGAAAGAAATTCCATTTAAAGTAACTGTAAACAATATAAAATATTTTGGAGTATACCCGCCAAGAGAAACCCAAGAACTCTATGAACACAATTACAAAATACTTTTCACACAAATAAAGTCAGATCTAAATAACTGGAAAAAATATTACTTACTCATGGGTAGGCTGAGCTAATATAATAAAAATTACAATTCTATCTAAATTAATGTACTTATTCAGTGCCATACCAATCAAACTACCGAATTATTTTATATAGCTAGAAATAATAATAACAAAATTCATCTGGAAGAACAAAAGGTCCAGAATAACAAGGGAATTAATGAAAAGAAAAGCAAAGGAAGGTGGACTAGGGTACCAGATCTAAAACTGCATTAAAAAGCAGCAATCATCAAAACTACTTGCTACTGGATAAGAAATAGAACAGTGGATCAGTGGAATAGATTAGGTACACAAGACACAGTAGTCAATGATTATAGTAATCTACTGTTTGATAAAACCAAAGACTCCAGATTCTGGGACAAAAACTAACTATTTGACAAAAACTGCTGGGAAAACTGGAAAATAGTATGGCAGAAACTAGGCATAAACCAAAATCTTACACCATATATCAACATAAGGTCAAAACGAGTACATGATTTAGACATAAAGGATGATACTATAAGCAAATTAGGAGAGCAAGGAATAGTTTACCTGTCAGATCTATTGAAAACAGAAGAATTTATGAGCAAACAAGAGATAGAGAACATTATAAAAGGCAAAATGGATCATTTTGATGACATTAAATTAAAAAGTTTTTGCACAAACAAAACCAACACAACTGAGATTAGAAGAAAGAAGAAAGTAGGGAAATAATTTTTACAGCCAGTGTCTGATAAAGGTTTCATTTCTAAAACTATATAGAGAACTGAGTCAAATTTGTAAGAATACAAGTTATCCCTCAATTGATAAATGCTCAAAATATGAACAGGCAGTTTTCAGAGGAAGAAATTAAAGCTTTCTTAGTCATATGAAAAAATGCTCTAAATCACTATTGATTACAGAAATGTAATTCAAAACAACTCTGAGGTACTATCTTATATCTATAAGATTGGCTTATGGGACAAAACATAAAATGATAAATGTTGGAGAAGATGTGGGAAAATTGGAACACTAATGCATTGTTGGTAAAGTTGTGAAATGATCCAACCTTTTTGGAGAGCAATTTGGAACTATTCCCAAAAAGCTATAAAAATATGCTTACCTTTTGACCCAGCAATAACACTTCTAAAGCTGTATCCCAAAGAGATCATAAAAATGAGAAAAGGATCTACATGTACAAAAATCTTTATATCAGCTTTTTTGTGGTGACAAAGAATTGGAAATTGAGAGGATGCCCATCAATTGGGGAATGACTGAACAAGTTGTGATATATCAATGTAATGGAATACTATTGTGTTATAAGAAATGGTGAACAGGCGAATTTCAGAAAAACCTGGAAAGACTTACATGAACTGATGCTGAGTGAAGTGAGCAGAACCAGAAGAACATTGTACACAGTAACAGCAACATTGTGCAATGACCAACTTTGATAGACTTATCTCTTATTAGCAAATGAATGATCTAAGATAATTCCAAAAGTGTAAAGATGGAAAATGCTATCCATATCCAGAGAAAGAACTATGGAGTCTAAATGCAGTTTGAGACATACTATTTCTCTCTCTCTTTGTTCTTTTAAAAAATTTTTTTCATTTTTGTGGTTTTTCCCTTTGATTCTTATTCTTCTCTATGACATGACTAATGGAGAAATATGTTTAATATGATTGCATATGTATAGCCTAAATCAGATTATGTGCCATTTTAGGGAAGGGAGAGAGAAGGAAGAGAGGGAATTCAAAATCTTATAAAACTTAATATTGAAAACTAAAAATAAATGAATAAAATGAATAAATAATTTTAAAAAGTTGCTATCCTTGTCCTCCTTTTGATTATGGCTTTCAGGTAGTCCAATGATTCTGACATTGTGTCTCTTAGATCTATTTTTTAGGTCACTTGTTTCTCCAAGGAGTTATTTTAAATTTTCTTCTATTTTTTTCATTCTTTTGAATTTTTAAAATTGATTCCTGATGTCTCATGGAGTCTTAGCTTCCACTTTCCCAATTCTAATTTTTAAGGATTTGTTTTCCTCAATTAGCTTTTGAATTTCCTTTTCCATTAGGTCAATTGTAATTTTTAAGAAGTTGTTTTCTTCAGTGTATTTTTGTACACCAGTTACCTCCTGAAAGAGATCCCCAAAGGAAAACTCCTAGGAATATTGTAGCCAAATTCCAGAGTCCCCAGGACAAGGAGAAAATATTACAAGCAGCCAGAAAGAAACAACTCAAGTATTGTGGAAATACAATCCGGATAACACAAGATTTAGCTGCTTCTACATTAAGGGACCACAGGGCTTAGAATAAGATATTCCAGAGGGCAAAGGAGATAGGATTACAGCCAAGAATCACCTACCCAGCAAAACTGAGTATAATCCTTCAGGAGGAAAATGGACATTCAGTGAAATAAAGGACTTTCAAGTATTCTTGCTGAAAAGACCAGAGCTGAATAGAAAATTTGACTTTCAAATACAAGACTCAAGAGAAGCATGAAGAGGTAAACAGGAAAGAGAAATCATAAGGGACTTATTAAGGTTGAACTGTTTACATTCCTGCATGGAAAGATATTTGTAACTCATGAGACCTTTGTCAATATTAGGGTAGCTGGAGGGAAAAAAACAAATTTTATATAGATAGATAGAGAGAGAGAGACAGACAGATAGATAGATAGATAGATAGATAGATAGATAGATAGATAGATAGA